>NC_089912.1:51534798-51609798 GCF_040182565.1 Anser cygnoides | reverse complement strand
CTAACTACTCTGCTAGAGCCATGTCTTGCTACATGTTTAAGGTCACTGCCCCTTGCTATCAATACAGAGATGTCTGATACTATTGATCCTTATAGTTTATTTTGCTTTCCCTTAACTGTGAACATAGTGGAATCCTGAATGTTAAATGTTCTGCTATTTTCCCAGTGGCCCTTCCTAACAGTTGCTTTTTAACCACCTAAACTTAATCTAATTTCCTTCTCCCTCAACCTCTATCTTCTTCTTAAGCTCCTGTATCTGTCAGCATCTCCTATCCCCATCTCTTTCGAGTTTTCTTTCCTCACTCAAAATATTTCCTTTTTGAGTTCTTTCTCTTTCTGCAATTTTACTCAGATATTTTCCTAAGCATGATTCTTAATTGATTCTGTCATTTGCTTGCCTGCATGAACAAATCCAGTACTTTGTACTGGCTTTGCTTAGTTTCTTTTCTGTGACTATATATATATATGTATATATATATGTGAGTGTGTGTATGTACATGTATATATATATGTGTATATATATATATATTTGTATCTGTGTGTAATTATATATATTATTTCTATGTTTGTTTAAGTGTTAGTGTGAGGTCCTGAGGCTGCATCCACTTTGAATCTGAAAGCAATAAAATTGCACTTTCAGTGTACTGTAGGCAATGTGTTCCAGGACTGTGATGTGACAATGTGGTCTAGCACATTTATTCACATCAGCTGGAAGTACACAGCATTAGATTTGGCTTTAGTAATCAATTCAAGCATGCTGTTTACTCTCCAGTTTTCTTCTGTGCATATATATATGTATACTCATAAAATATATGCATATATATGTGTGCGCGTGTGTGTGCGTGTGCGTGTGTATCTTTTGCATGGTGTTTGTGTATTGTTAATATGTAGTTAGTTAAATGTGGGGGCCCTAATAGGTCTGAATCAGCTTTTGTATGAATGTACCTAATAATATCCTCAAGTAAATATAGAATAATTGACATTGTGTGCAGACAATATTCTTGTTTAGTCTTGTATTTCTTTTATACATATTTTCTGGCAGATCAGAATAACATGTTAAAATGTTAAATCGTGTCTGTACACTGCATGTAGTCTGTATGCAAGACTCAGTTTCTTTTTTTTGTATATGTTATTACCTTTTTTGTGTTTTGTTCCAGTTCGACGAGTCCCACCGAGGTTCTCTATCCCCCCCACCAATCACGAGATTATGCCTGGCGGGAGTGTAAATATCACGTGTGTTGCGGTGGGGTCACCAATGCCATATGTGAAATGGATGCTAGGAGCAGAAGATTTGACACCTGAGGATGATATGCCAATAGGAAGGAACGTCCTTGAGCTTAATGATGTCAGACAGTCTGCAAATTATACTTGTGTTGCTATGTCTACCCTTGGTGTTATAGAAGCAATAGCGCAGATAACTGTCAAAGGTATATCCCAAGCATATACATTTGTACATAGTTCAGTCTTTCCTTTCATTCATTGCCCATATTCTGAACAAATAAATTGCACCGAAAGAGACTAAATTATCTTACACTCTTAAATCAAGAAAGTAACCATTCCAGCCAATCACTGGCATAAGACAAAATACAGATTCAGACAGCAATAATTCTGATAAATAAATTCATAATAGTGTTCCATTATTTTCCTATGTCTAGCTCTCAGCCTGCCTTTAAAGTAAATAAGGAACTTTATAATCTTGCATATATTTGTCAATAGCAGTAACTCTTAAGAACCAGTTATTTGATTTTTGGAGTTGCTGGGTGTCCAAGTATCATGTTAATTGAGTAGTGGATGCCAGAGGTTCCAAAAATTACTGAAAATTAATCTTTAATGGTCATCTGCTTAAGGAACTTACCATAAATGTCAGTATTGTTGCTTTATATCGATAAACCTTTTACTACAGAACTTGAAATGTTTCTGATAAGTTTCTGGAGATAATCATAATTGCCAAAAGCTCGCGCTGGACAAATCACATGTTCTCTCCATTCCAAATTTCCTGATTTTTTGTTTGTTTGGTTGGTTGGTTGGCTGGTTGGTTGGTTGGTTGGTTTTTTAAATCTCGTAATGTAATTATTAAGGTCTGCTGTTACACAGGGATAACTGCATTTTTTGGTATTTATCCTTAGCCTTACCCAGACCTCCTGGAACACCTGTGGTGACAGAAAGCACAGCAACAAGCATAACATTGACTTGGGATTCTGGAAACCCTGAACCAGTTTCTTACTACATAATCCAACATAAACCCAAAAACTCTGAGGAGCCATATAAGGAAATTGATGGGGTTGCCACAACACGCTATAGTGTGGCTGGCCTAAGCCCATATTCAGAATATGAATTTCGGGTAGTTGCTGTAAATAACATTGGGCGAGGGCCACCCAGTGAACCTGTGTCAACAAGGACTTCGGAGCAAGCACCTTCAAGTGCACCACGCAATGTACAGGCCCGTATGTTGAGCTCTACCACCATTTTGGTACAGTGGGAAGAACCTGAGGAACCTAATGGACAAATACAAGGTTACAGAGTTTATTACACCATGGATCCTACTCAACATGTCAACAGCTGGATGAAACACAATGTGGCTGACAGCCATATTACCACTATTGGGAATCTGGTGCCCCAGAAAACATACTCTGTGAAGGTTCTTGCTTTTACTTCTGTTGGGGATGGACCACTTTCTAGTGACATTCAAGTCATCACTCAAACAGGAGGTAAGCCAGCAGTAAACAGAATTTGTGGGGGAAAAAAAATGAAAAGAAGAAATTTTGCAGAGGGAAGACTTGATCTTGAAAATGTTGGGGGGGGGGGAGGGGAAATAGGTATCAAGGATTGCCACAGTTTATCCAGGCAACTATTGCAGATAGCTGTTTCTACAGTAGTTTTTATTTTAAATTCCACACAGTACAAGTTACCAGTGAAGAAAAGAAATTATCCCCTCATACTTGAAAGCATTAACAAAACATCAGCCTTGGTGAAGTAACAGGCAAGTAGTTCTCTACACTTTGGATTTATCAAGACAAATCCAACCTGTTCCTACAAAGAGTAATCCACAAGGTCACTAATTTCTTGCTTTATGTTTGCAGTTAGGCTGTTTTGGTTCTGCACAGAAGTTTTAGATCCATGAATTAGTTATATTAGCAAAGGACAAGCAAACATAGTGAAAAAGATTGCAGATTATTTTTTTTGAAATCAGAAGCCAGAAGTTCTGGTGGAGCTACACTGCAGAAAGTGTTTTATTGTAGCAATAAGAAATAAAAGCTCACTTTTTCTAGTTGTTTAGAGAAAGCTGTATGAAGCATTACTGTAGGTCATTGATTGCCTAGAAATATTATATAACTCTACTTGATTTTTTTTAGTACTAGAATGTTTCTTCTTGAAGAATTGTATCTTCCCTCAAACTGTTAAAAAATGTACCTCTAAGCATAACTGAAGAAAGTTCCATTGGATACAGTTTTTACTTCTGTTAATTCAAAGTAGACACCAGTGCATACTTAATGAAAAACAGACATTGAACTGTTTCTGTGGACCATTGTAAGCATTGTGTTACACAAAGGTCTAAGCGTTACTCTACAGACTCTCAGCTGAGAAGTTACTGAAATAACTTTTCTAGGCCTACTGGTGCATTAAAATGTCAGAGAATCACAGAATCACAGAATCATCTGGGTTGGAAGAGACCTCCAAGATCACCTAGTCCAACCTCTGACCTAACACTAACAAGTCCTCCACTAAACCATATCACTAAGCTCTACATCTAAACGTCTTTTAAAGACCTCCGGGAATGGTGACTCGACCACTTCCCTGGGCAGTCCATTCCAATGCCTAACAACCCTTTCAGTAAAGAAGTTCTTCCTAATATACAACCTAAACCTCCCCTGGCACAACTTTAGCCCATTCCCCCTCCTGTCACCAGGCACGTGGGAGAACAGACCAATCCCCACCTCGCTACAGCCTCCTTTAATGCACCTATAGAGTGCGATAAGGTCACCCCTGAGCCTCCTCTTCTCCAGGCTGAACAATCCCAGCTCCATCAGCCTCTCCTCGTAAGACTTGTTCTCCAGACCCCTCACCAGCTTCGTTGACCTTCTCCGGACTCACTTGAGCACCTCAATGTCCTTCTTGTAGTGAGGGGCCCAAAACTGAACACAGTACTCGAGGTGCGGCGTCACCAGAGCCGAGTACAGGGGGACAATCACTTCCCTAGACCTGCTGGCCACCCTGTTTCTTATACAAGCCAGGGTGCTGTTGGCCTTCTTGGCCACCTGAGCATACTGCTGCCTCATATTCAGTCGACTATCAACCAATACTCCCAGGTCCTTCTCTGCCAGGCAGCTTTCTAACCGCTCATCTCCCAGCCTGTAGCTCTGCTTGGGGTTGTTATGCCCCAGGTGCAGAACCCGGCACTTGGCCTTGTTGAACTTCATACAGTTGGCCTCAGCCCATCATTCTAGCCTATCCAGATCCTCCTGCAGAGCCTTCCTTCCCTCGAGCAGATTGACACAAGCACCTAACTTGGTGTCGTCTGCAAACTTACTGAGGGTGCACTCGATCCCCTCATCCAGATCATCAATAAAGATATTAAAGAGAACTGGCCCCAGTACTGAGCCCTGGGGGACTCCACCAGTGACCAGCCTTCAACTGGATTTAACTCCATTCACCACAACTCTTTGGGCCCTGCTATCCAGCCAGTTTTTAACCCAACGAGGCGTACGCCAGCCCAAGCCATGAGCAGCCAGTTTCTTGGGGAGAATGCTGTGGGAAATGGAGTCAAAAGCCGTAATGAAGTCAAGGTAGACCACATCCACAGCCTTTCCCTCCTCCACCAAGCGCGTCACTTGGTCATAGAAGGAGATCAGGTTCATCATGCAGGACCTGCCCTTCATAAACCCATGCTGACTGGGCCTGATCGCCTGGTTGCCCTGCAAGTGCTGTGTGATGACCCTCAAGATAATCTGCTCCATGAGCTTCCCTGGCACTGAGGTCAAACTAACAGGACTATAGTTCCCCGGGTCTACCCTCCAGCCCTTCCTGTAGATGAGCGTCACGTTTGGTAGCCGCCAGTCAACTGGGACCTCCCCTGATAGCCAGGACTACTGATAAATGATGGAAGGTGGCTTGGCCAGCTCTTCCGCCAGTTCTCTCAGTACCCTCGGGTGGACCCCATCCGGCCCCACCGACTTGTGTACATCTAAGTGCTGTAGCAGGTCATCAACCATTTCCTCGTGGATTATGAGGACCACGTTCTGATCCCCATCCCCTTCCACCAGCTCAGGGTACTGGGTATCCAGAGAACAACTGGTCTTGCTGCTAAAGGCTGAGGCAAAGAAGGCATTAAGCACCTCAGCCTTTTCCTCATCTCTTGTCATTAAGGTTCCCCCTGCATCCAGTAAAGGATGGAGGTTCTCCTTAGTCCTCCTTTTGGTGGTTATGTATTCATAGAAGCATTTTTTGTTATCTTTAACAGCAGTAGCCAGACTGAGCTCCAGATGAGCTTTGGCCTTTCTAATTTTGTCCCTGCACAGCCTCGCAACATCCTTATAGTCCTCCTGAGTGGCCCGCCCTCTTTTCCAATGGTTATAAACCCTCTTTTTTCTCCTAAGCTCAAGCCACAACTCTCTGTTCAGCCAGGCCGGTCTTCTTCTGCCCCAGCTTGTCTTTGCGCACGTGGGAACAGACCGCTCCTGAGCCATTAAGATTTCCTTCTTAAGGAGTGCCCAGCCTTCCTGGACTCCTCTGCCCTTCAGAACTGCCTCCCAAGGGACTCTGCCAACCAGTGTCCTGAACAGCTCAAAGTCAGCCCTCCGGAAGTCCAAGACAGCAGTTTTACTGGTCCCCTTCCTGACTTCGCCAAGAATAGAGAACTCTACCATTCCGTGGTCACTCTGCCCAAGACAGCTCCCGACCACCACATCTCCCACCAGTCCGTCACTTTTTGTGAACAGAAGGTCTAGTAGGGCACTTCCCCTGGTAGGCTCACTAACCAGCTGTGTCAGGAAACTATCTCCTATGCTCTCCAGAAACCTCCTAGACTGCTTCCTCTGAGCTGTATTGTATTTCCAGGATATGTCTAGGAAGTTGAAGTCCCCCACGAGAACAAGTGCTGACGATTTTGCAACTTCTGCCAGCTGCGTTTAGAACTCCTCATCTGTCTCCTCATCCTGGTTTGGCAGTCTATAACAGACCCCCACCAGGATGCTTGCCTTGTTGGCCTTCCCTCTGATCCTAACTCATAGGGACTCAACCTTATCATTCCCAGTATCGAGTTCCACAGCATCAAAACACTCTCTGATATAAAGAGCCACACCACCGCTCCTTCTGTGCTGCCTGTCCCTTCTGAAGAGCCTATAGTCAGTCATTGCAGCACTCCAGTCATGGGAGTGGTCCCACCACGTTTCCGTGGTGGCAACCAAGTCATAGCTTGCCTGCTGCATGTGCTGCATAGCTTGCCTGTGCACACATGCAAATGTAGACCATATTTTAATTTTGGCTTTTGTATTTGCTTTTGTTTTTTTTTTATATATTTTTTTTTTTATTCAGGAACTAGTATTTATATTGGCATTAGACTTCTTCTAGAATTCATATGCAAAACACTTTTAGTGATCTCCTTGTCTGTGTTTTCACCTGTAATCATAAACTTCCTTAGAATAGGAAGGGTTTGTCAGTGGTTTCTCCAGTGAAGGGTGAAGCAATTGAAATAATGAACAGTGAGACTCAGCTGGACCGGCCAAGTTACAATATTGCTGATGTCATTTCAGAAAAGCTTTGTTTATTAAAACCTTTAAAGAACTTGCCATTAAACGTGCCCATCTGTTTCTGATTACTGTTGTAATCTGAAGAAATTACGACAGTGTTAACGGTGCAGGAGGGAGTCTCAATACATGTTTTAAACTTTGTAATGGAGTTGACTTGACATTGTTTATGTAAGACAATGTTGAAAATTGAAAGAAAAACAAAAATGTGGCACACATGCAGCATTTTTAAGCACTGATACTTGTCCTTGAAAGAATGTGAATATTTGAATCCATAAGAGATAAACATACAAGAAAGTCTAGTAAAGTACTCCAATGCTATGTTTCTTTAAAAAACGTGATTCACCCATCTTTCTAGCTGCTAGTTTCTCTTCAGTTAGCACTGCAGAATATGATGCCCTTTTCTACCAGATTTGTCATAATCTAAACCTGAATAAGATTGTTTTGGTTTAAGTCTCTCAGGCTGATAGACATCCAAATAAATATACATGTGCCAAATAAGTTACACATGTGCCATGAAAAAAAAAAATGTAAAAAACATATGTAAAAGGATATTTTTTTTTTTTTCTGTGAAACAAATAATCTCCTGTAATGATAAATATGCAGTTTAACCTTTATGATTACTTTGGGGAATATTACCGTGTATATACAAAAAAAAAAAAAAAAAGATCAATAGTTGTGGTTTACAGCCTCTGACAGCTTGATTTCCTTCAAAATGTTCCTTCACTATAAGTATTTGGATCTTTGAAGGATGACTGTAAAAATTGAAGAATTTTTAAAAAGCCTGTTTATGAGAATCTTTTGTTTGTTAGTACAGCATTGTGGTTCGTTCAAAGGGCTCTGTGAATGTCTTCTCACTTTGCTGGTCAGCAGAAACTCTATTGAAATTGCAAATTGAATTTCTAAGTAAAATATTAACTAGGAATGTGTAATTTGAGGGGAAGAGAAAAAAATTTATCAGAAAAACAAACATAAAAAAAAAAGTTTTATATTCAATTTCAGGTTTAAGTATTCTGCCTAACATTTGAGGAAAAGCCCTGTCCTTTTGCCCAATTGTTTCCAGCAGTGTTTTCTTCCCTATCAAGACACCATTTTAAGGAATTAAGTCATCAGAAGAGAGCTGTAGAGCTGAGCCTTTCACATTAAGAGAAACTCAGTTCCAAAATCTACACCTAAGAATGTACTTATACATCATTATGGGTGAAAGGATTTGATTCTACTGAGGGTGGAGTCAGGACTACTGTATTATTTAGGCATATTTAATTACAAACACCGAGTTTTAGAACACAGAATTAACTGTATAAGCTTTAGCATAAAAATATTTCTTGTCTTTTATCTTTGTTTCATCTGAAAATAAAAACTGTGTTGGTTTGTCTCCATTTAGCTTCTCTGGACACATTTCTTATGAAACTTCTCATATCTCTTTCTTTCCTAAAACTGCTCAGCAGTATATATACTCTCTGAGCAATATACGTTAGTTTCTGTGTAGCAGAAAAACTCTTGAATTTTAAATAAGTTAGTAGAATCATAGAATATCCCAAGTTAGAAAGGACCCACAAGAATCATAGAGTCCAACTCCCGGCTCCATACAGGACTACCTAAAAATTAAACCAACGAGAGCATTGTCTGAATGCTTCTTGACCAAGCTCTGTTAGGTAGTGTATTAGTGGAGAAAGAGAGACTGAAAAATATTCCAGATATACCTGGATGTATACCTCAAAATGTATGCTTATTTAAATGTGAAAATTGCAGAGTAAAACATATTGTTAACCTTAAAACAAGGATTGGCTGTGGATTGAAGACTAGGGATTATTACAGTTATAAAAGATCAAGCTTTTGAGAAAGCATAGAGAAAAGGACAGTAGTGAGAAGGTCAAGTATCTGACTTGCAGGCTACATAAACAAAGCATTAGCTTAAGAAGAATGATTAGAAATTCAGAGGAAGGCAGTCACTAGCAAAGAAATGCAGTTCTCTGTTGTAGTAAGCTTGCTACTTCGTCAGACATTTCAACATTTTTCATGAACACATGAAACTCCACAATACTAGTCTCCTAGTGACAACACACTTTGTAGAACTGAGAAATAAAAGGCATGCTTGCTGCACAGGGAAGTTATGGTTTTTAGTATACATTTGTAGAGTACACTGACCTCAAAGCAGAAAAAGAAAGTACTGAGAGAATACTCATGCAAGAATATTCCATTCTGTGGCTTGACCATGTATATCACTAATATGGAAAGTTAAATTTGATCTATTTAATTAAAAACACTTTGGCAAGAGTATGAAGACCACTTATAAAGCTTTTCCAGTTTCTCTACATATTTTTTTTTTCTCTGAAGAAGACCAGTATGTTCTGTAAGCTCCTCCAGCTTGGCTTAGTTCCCGCATGCCACCGAAGATTTTTTTTTTGAACAGATGTTGTGCGTTCCAGGCATAAATATTTAATGGTTTAAAAGTTATTATTCCACTTTCTTATCTGCTACTTTTTCTTTGAATTAAGTGTTAGATTCCCTACAGAATTTATCAGTGATATAGTTTGTTAAGTTTCTGTAAATGTGTTTTTGTTTTCCTTCTTTCTCACCTTCTCAATCTGTTTGGAGCCAGGCAGATTCCCTGTCACTTCTTTTTTCTCTTGATGTTTTCAGCTTCAGATTTGCCTAACTGTGGCTGTAAAATATCAAGGATAACTAGGTTTTGCATAAGATATTTTTTCAATAAACAGTATTTGGTAAAGTCCAATTAACCATTCTTTTGTCTTATAGAATTATAGCAAGTAGCAGACCTGCTTTTGAAAAGATTTGGAAAATTAGTATCTTAAAATGTATTACTACAGAGAGACAGGAAATACCGTTTATTTTCCAACTGCTGCCATATTTATTATCATAATGGATGGTAAAAAAAAAAGTTATATGGGTCACTTTACCGGCCATTTACAATTACTGCCTGATTATGCTCTACAGTTCATGTATGCACAGATAATGATACATAGACTGTAGTATCCACAGGGTACTGCTGGGGCTAGTAGAAGGGGAGGTGTCCAGTGTTGTCCCCAGCAGCACCACCACCACCAACAACAACAACACCCCCCCGCAGGCTCAAGTGGGGCTCAGGCCAGGCTGTTCAGGGCTTCACTCAGTGAAACTCCCCAGGCCAGAGACTGCCCAGCCTGTCTGGGCCCCGACTCCATGGCCGGGCTGTCCTGGTAGTGAAAAGGCTTCTTTCTCCTTATCTCCAGCCTGAGCATCTAGTGTCTCAGTTTGTGCTGCTGCCTCTTGCCCTCCTGGCGCACACTACTATGCAAAGACTGCCTGTGTCCCCTTTCTCCTTTCCTGCTGGTGCTGGGGCTGCCGCTGTGTGCTACCAAAGCCACACCTTCACCTGACTGAACTGGCTGCAGTCCCACAGCCTCTTCTTGCTGGCTGTTCATTAAATTTGTCCATTTTTAGCAACATCCTTTTTCTGTTGGAGGCCCAAAACCAGATGCAGTATGCAGATGACCATACACTGACGAGCTCTAAGCAGTGGGGATGACCCCTGCCCTCCCCTGGCTCTCAAGGCTGTGTCCTGCTCACACCAACTTTCTTGCCCTCATTGCTGCCAAGGTGCATCACTGGGAACTGCTCAGCTTGCCCCCTGCAGGTTCCAGAGCCATTAGTTACCCCAGAGCCACACCAGCCCCAGCTTCTCTCCCTGCAGGGCTCTGCCGTCCCAGGTCACGGCCGAGCCTCTTTCTTGCTGAATGTCATGTCCCATCAGCCACTTCCTCCCCATTTTTCAGCTCCCTCTTAAGAGAAGCATGGCCCTTGGCTATATTGACTATCCCGCTCCAGCTTGATGCCATCTGCAGACTTGGCACATGTGTCCTCCATCCCTTCCTAGAGGTCACTGAAGCAGATATCATGCACAGGATGGGCTCCATTTCAGGGCCATTTCTCTTTAATGTTTTCATAAATTACTTGAATGAAGGACCTAAAGGTGTGCTAAGTAAGTTTCCAGGTGACACTAAACAGGGAGGAGACATTGACTCCCTCAAAGGTAGAGGAGCCTTGCAGAGAGATCTTGACAAATTAGAGGGCTGGGCAATTATCAGCTGTGTGAAGTTTAACGAGAGAAATTGCTGGATTCTGAACCTAGGACAGGGCCACCATGAATGTACAAATTAGGGGATGAGGGGCTGCAGAACAGCCCAGCAGAAAGGGATCTGGGAGTTCTGGTAGATGACAAATTGAATTTGAGTCAACAATGTGCTCTGGCAACCAAAAGGGACAACTGTATTCTGGAGTACATCAAAAACAGCATTGCAAGCCAGCTGAAGGATGTGATAGTCGCCGTCAGGCTTCCCACCTCTCTCAAGTCCCTGAACCTCTAGACAGTGGTTGGGGGAACAAAATCCCTCCCACGGTAAGCAAAGAGTAGGTCTGACCACCTGATGGAACTGAACATGTACAATTCAATGACATGAATCCCAGGGTCCTGAGGGAACTGTTGGACACAGCTACCAAGTCACTCTCCATCATACTTGAAAAGTCCTGGCTCTCCGGGGAAGTCTCTGGTGACTGGAAAGAGGAAAACATCTCTCCCATTTTTAAAAAGTGTAGAAAGAAAGACACAGAGAACTGCAGACTGGTGAGCCTCACCTCTATGCCTGGCAAGATCATGGAACAAATCCTCCTGGAAGCAATATTAAGGTACATGCAAGACAAGGAGGTGATCTGAGACAGTCAGCACTGTTTCATCAAGGGCAAATCACGCCTGACCTGGTGGCCTTTGGGATGGAGTGACTGCATCAGCTGACAATGGAAGACTGAACAATGCCATCTACCTGGACTTCTGTAAGGCTTTCAACATGGTCCCACACAATATCCTGATCTCTAAATTGGAGAGAGATGGATTTGAAGAGTGGACTACTCAGTGTACAAGGATTTAACTGGATGGCCACATCAAGAAAGTTGTGTTCAACAGCTCTATATCCAGGTGGAGGCTGGTGATGGAAGCTGGTGTCCCTTGGGGATCTGTTTTGGGACTGGTGCTGTTTAATATCTTTATCAATAATGTAGACAGTGGGATTGAGTGCACCCTCAGCAAATTTTCAGATTAAACCAAGCTGAGTTGTGCAGCTGATGCAACAGAAAGAAGGCATATCATCCAAAGGGACCTGGACAAGCTTGAGAAGTGGGCCCACGGGAACCTAATGAGGTTCATCAAGTCCAAGTCCAAAGTGCTGCAGCTGGACCAGGGCAATCCCAGACAGGAATACAGACTGGGAGAAGAACTCATTGAGAATAGCCCTGCGGAGAAGGACTTGGGGGTTCTAGTGGATGAAAGGCTCAATGTGAGCAAGCAGTGTGTGCTTGCAGCCCAGAAGGCCAACTGTGTCCTGGACTGCAACAACAGAGGAGTAGCCAGCAGATTGAGGGAATGGTTGTCCCCTCTCCTTGTGAGGCCCCACTTGGAGTACTACATCCAGGTCTGGGGTCCCCAAAATAAGAAAGATGTGGACCTGTTAGAGCGAGTCCAGAGGAAGGCCATGAAGGTAATCAAAGCGATGGAGCACTTCTACAAAGAAAGGCTGAACGAGATGGGGATGTTCAGCCTGGAGAAGAAAATGTATACATACTTAGAGTGAGGTTATAAAAAAGTTGGAGAGTGACTTTATATATTAGCAGATAGTGACAGGAGAAGGGGGAATGGCTTTAAACTGAAAGAGGGGATATTTAGATTAGAAGTCATGAGGAAATTCACAGAATCACAGAATTGAAGGGGTTGGAAGGGACCTCGAAAGATCATCGGGTCCAACTCCCCTGCCAAAGCAGGTTCCCTAGTGGAGGCTGCCCGGGTAGGCGTCCAGATGGGCCTTGAATATCCTCAGAGAAGGAGACTCCACAACATCCCTGGGCAGCCTGTTCCAGTACTCCGTCACCCTCACTGTGAAGAAGTTCTTTCTCATGTTGGTGCGGAACTTCCTGTGCTCTATCTTGTGGCCATTACCCCTTGTCCTATCCGCACAAACCACTGAAAAGAGGTGGGCCAAATCCCTATGTCTCCCACACCTCAGGTATTTATACACATTGATGAGATCCCCTCTCAGTCTTCTTTTCTCCAGGCTGAACAGACCCAGGTCTCTCATCCTTTCTTCATAGGAAAGATGCTCCAGGCCCCGTATCATCTTTGTGGCCTTCCGCTGAACTCTTTCCAGGAGATCCCTGTCTTTTTTGTACCAGAGAGCCCAGAACTGGACACAGTACTCCAGGTGAGGCCTGACCAGGGCAGAGTAGAGGGGGAGGATCACCTCTCTTGACCTGCTGGCCACGCTCCTTTTTATGAACGCCAGGATCCCATTGGCCTTCTTGGCCACGAGGGCACACTGCTGGCTCATGGTCAACCTGTCATCCACCAGGACCCCCAGGTCCTTCTCCACAGAGCTCCTCTCCAGCAGGTCGTCCCCCAGCCTGTACTGATACATGCGATTGTTCCTTCCCAGGTGCAGGACTCTACACTTGCTCTTGTTAAACCTCATTTGGTTTCTTCCTGCCCATCTCTCCAGGCGGCCCAGGTCTCGCTGAATGGCAACACAGCCTTCTGGCGCATCAGCCACTCCTCCCAGCTTTGTGTCATTGGCGTACTTGCTGAGGGCAGACACTATTCCCTCATAAAGGTCATCGATGAAGATGTTGGACAAGACCGGACCCAGCACCGACCCCTGGGGAACACCGCTAGTCACAGGTCTCCAGCTGCACTCTGCGCTGCCGATCACCACCCTCTGAGCTCGGCCAGTCAGCCAGTTCTCAACCCACCTTATTGTCCACTCCTCTATCCCACACTTTCTCAGCTTTGCTATCAGGATGTCATGGGAGACAGTATCGAAAGCCTTGCTAAAGTCAAGATAGATGACATCCACTGCTCTCCCCCCATCTACCCAGCTGGTGATGCCATCATAGAAGGCAACGAGGTTGGTGGAGCATGACTTCCGCTTGGTGAATCCATGCTGACTACTCCTCATAACATTCTTCTCTTCCAATTACTTGGAGATGGCATCCAGAACAAGCTGTTCCAACACCTTTCCAGGGACAGAGGTGAGACTGACTGGCCTGTATTTTCCCGGATCCTCCTTCTTGCCCTTCTTGAAGACCAGAATGACACTGGCTATCCTCCAGTCTTCAGGCACCTCTCCTGTTCTCCAGGACCTTTCAAAGATAATAGAGAGTGGTTCGGCTATCACCTCTGCAAACTCCCTTAGCACACGTGTATGCATCCCATCAGGACCCATGGATTTGTGTGCGTTGAGCCCACTCAGATGCTCCCGAACCACTCTCTCGTCAACCAGGGGGGAGCCCTCCATTTCCCAGACCCTTTTTCCTCCCGCCAGGGTCGAGGAGTCCCGGAGGGGAGTCCTTGAAGCAAAGACTGAAGCAAAGAAAGCATTCAGTATCTCCACCTTCTCTGTGTCTCCCGTTACCAGGACACCCCCCCTTGTTCAGCAAGGGACCCACATTATTTACTCAGAGGATGGTGAGGCACTGGAACAGGTTGATCAGATATGTTGTGGACTCCCAATCCCTAGAGGTGTTTCGACAAGTTGGATGAGGCTTTGTGCAACCTGATTCAGTGAAAGGCATCCCTTCCCAATAACAGAAGGCTTGGAGCTAGGTGATCTTTAAGGTCCCTTCCCACTGAAGCCATTTGATGAATATATGATTGTCCTGCTCTACTCTGGTGCAGCCTCACCTCAAGTACTGTGTACATTTTTGGTCACCACAATGTACAAAGGACATCAGACTATTAGAGAATGTCCAAAGGAAGGCAACAAAGATGCTGAAAGGTCTATAGGTCAAGACTCATGAGGAGCAGTTGAAGTCAGTTGGTTTTCAGCCTAGAGGAGAGGAGACTGAGAGGAGACCTTGCTGTAGTCTACAGCTTCCTCATGAAGGATAGCGCAGGGGGAGGCACTGATCTCTTCTCTCTGATGACCAGCAATAGGACATGAGGGTATGGCATGAAGCTGCATCAGAGGGAGGTTCGTATTGGATATTAGCTAAAACTTCTTCACAATGAGGGTGGTTGTGCACTGCAACAGGCTCCCTAGGGAAATGGTTACGTCACCAAGCCTAGCAGAGTTCAAGAAGCATTTGGACAGGATTCTCAGAAATATGATGTTTGATTTTTGGTTGTTCCTTTATGGAACCAGGAACTGGACTTAATGATCCTTGTGGGTCCTTTCCAGGTCAAGATATTCTATGATTTTATGATTTTTTTCCTAAAAACAAAACATTTTTTTTACTTTGTAGTACACAGATGTGTTCTCTTCTTATACAAGGGATCTTTTAGAAAAATTACTAATTACTCTTACACATCTTTCTTTCTGTGAAGAGATTGTGAAGAGACTCTCACTCATTCCCATAGAAATAGGCAACATTTTTCTACACATTTCTTCTATTTTTTCCTATTTCTCAAAAGAAAGTGTGAATTGTAGGGAATTGCAAGCTCCACACAGACTGAATATGCACTTTATGTTGACAGGTTATCTGTCTGTTTAAAGGTTAGATATCAGACTTCTACCTTCTACACAAGGGTATTTTTATCCACATAGTGACATTCTGCAGAAGTCTGTGGAAGATAGGAATTACAGTCACAAATTATTTTTACCAGTTACTTCGTGGTATTTTTAAGTCTCTTACTATACAGAAGAAATGTACTTGTAATATTATAATAAAATTCTACCCTGAAAGTGATTTGTAAGGCAATTATTATCACAATGTAGTTGTCACAGCTGTTCTCAATATGTGCTAAGAATCGCATCTCATACTTTTTTTTTTCTTCAACAATAAGGGCATGACACATTTTATTCTTGAAAAGATAGAAGTGGTGTGGAAGACTGTTTCATGCATTATCAACATCATTATTAACTGAAACTAACATTTCAAAACTTGTATGCCATAATGATTGTATACATTCTAATGACAGGATATATTTTACCGTCTTTTCCCAGTCATAATAAGTTTTCCAGTTATAATAATAACTTTAATATTTAGTGTAGATTTGGAGAAGTAAATGAGAACAACATTTAACCTAGGTAATTTCTGCAACCATTAGACGAGGCTTGAAAACAGAATGTTCTTGACTACCAAAATCAAAGTTACATTTTTAGTTCTTGCAATTAGTAAGTGTTGTCACTAGAAATCCAGATGTATTGATAAAAATTCCAGTCATTAAAAGTGTGCAAATATGTCACTTAATGAGAACGTTACTGAAGATCTCTTCAGTAGGTTGTAACTTTGGGTAGTTAAATCATTCGGTATTCTTAAAGAGCAAGATGTGTTTAGCATCTTAGTTGTGAGCTAAGCAACCCTTTTTCAGAATTGGAAACACGTCATGATTTTAATACTGTGTTATTGAATATTCTATCTTATCTTGTGTAATACTAGCATTTCCCACATAATGCTTTTATATACCTACACACACATACACACACACACACACACACACTTACGATTTCACACATTGGTTAAACTTGCTGGTGTTCAACACCAAACTTCTTTCAACTACATTTCAGCTCTTCGTGTGTTATTTGCACTGTGAAGCATTTGCTTGAAATCCTTGATAATCTGTAATGCGCAAATTAAAACTTTGTTCTTTTTCTGAGTTCAGATTAATTTATTTCATAACACAGTTAATCAATTTGTTTAAAATCAGTAAATTCAATAAAAGCAATATTGTGTGAAATATTCAGATAATAGTTTAAAGGGTTTGGATGATAGGTGTTTAAATAGCCAGATAAACAATTGGAAACACTACTAAAATCTTTTTTCTTTAGTGCCTGGTCAGCCGTTGAACTTCAAGGCAGAACCTGAGTCTGAAACGAGCATATTACTTTCCTGGACGCCTCCACGCTCTGATACTATTTCCAGCTATGAACTAGTTTACAAAGATGGGGAGCATGGGGAAGAGGTAAGAGAAAATATTATACGTCTTTTAAGTACTTGCTAATGAGTTAGTCGTAAATGCTACCATTGGTCACTTTCTTCAGTATGAAAGCCTTGATATTAAACAGTTTGTTATTCCCAGCAGTGAGCCTATTTGACTTCAAATGTGTAAACCGAAAATACCCTTGATGGTTACTAGCAAAGGAAATTTGCTGTTGTTCAAAGGTGTTCACATGGATGTTTCATCCAGTTTCTGATGATACTGATCACGTCTCTCCAAACCTGTTCCTCAACAAAGGCTTGGAAGCAGAGGTGTTTTGTTGAATGTTATACAGTTATTGATACTTTCTTGGACTTACACTTGCACTTTGCAGCCTATTTTCAACCTTTGAGAATATCTATTTGACACCATGGAAGACATTTAATGAAGCTTATTATCTTTCAGTAATCTTTGAGACGATTCTTTTTTTCTCTCTCTAAAAATAAAAAGCTACTATGGGCTTTTTCTATACTACTGTTTCATAAAGAATTTTGAGTTTGAGTGCCTCTGTGCTGTTAGTGTAGAATACACCATTCTTACATCTAATATCAAAACCATGTGGTATTGCCAGATGTCCCAGACAAAAAAAAAAAAAAAAAAAAGAACCTGTCAGTCTCAGAGGAGAGTGTCAACTTCATTGATTTGTGCTGCATCATCATCTCGTTGCCGATGCTTCAGCTGAGCTTATATTTATGACAGCTCCGCACATACACAGTGAATGTACAAGCATGTTTCGTGGATTGGGGGGCAGATCTGTATTTCAGCTCCAGATGCAAGCCCCTGTTTAATACCTTACAGTTGGAATAATTTGTTTCTTAAGGTTTTGAACACCAGCTTAATTACAGTTTTCCCTAAAATCTAAGATTACTCTCATAACAGATACCTGGACTTCACTGTCCTGTGGGGTAACTACAGACACGGCTTTGTTCATGTGTTATTGTCTGAAGATCCTTTTATGATTTATACACACCTATTACTTCTTTAAATAGTCAAAAAATATTTCTGGTTCTGAGTTTTACCCTTTAAGCTGTCTGTTTTAAAAAAAAGATATCGTTCTTTAATGTGTATTTGTTAAAAGTAATGTGTTCATTTTGGGTTTGTTCTGTTTCAGTTTTGATTTTTTTTTTTCTTTCTTGAATTTATATGTTACAATTTTGTGAGATAGGTTATCATCAGAGTATAAAAGCATTTCTTCTGTGGACAACATATTGCATATGTTGATATGCAATTCAGAGTCTCTTACTGAATATTAATCATGACATCTGACTCTCATTACTTACCTGTAGCAACGGGTTTCCACTGAGCCTACCACATCTTATCGCCTGCAAGGCTTGAAGCCAAACAGCTTGTACTTGTTTCGTCTAGCAGCACGTTCTCCACAAGGTTTGGGTGCTTCAACAGCAGAAATCTCAGCAAGAACCATGCAGTCAAGTAGGTGTCTTTCCTTGCTAACTTTAATCTGTTATGTTATATTTGTCAAAGAGATTCATTTAAATAGCCGACACTAACAGCAAGACAAGAAAACAGAATGGTACAAGACATAACATTTATGAATCTTAGTACAGAAAAAAAAATGTTTAAAATACTGTGATCAACTAATATGTGTGTCTTTTCCATAGCTTCCGAAAAAAGACTCTGTAAAGACTTACAGAAAGCCAGTGTCTAAGGAGACAATACTATGCTGTCATAATTTGTTGTTGTTGTTATAATAGGGATAGTAGGGTAATATATTTTATTGTGCAAGTATAGATGGGGAACAGTCCTCCACCCATAAAATACCACCTTCTTACTCTGAAGATTTTCTGTAATACTAGGTTGCTCCAGTGGCATTTCTTCATAGTAAAAAATGTTGCAGAGTGGGCCAATTTGAATGTTTCTGACTGTATCAAAAATTTCCTTATAACTCTTCTTCTATAGTAACTACTCTGAGTTAGAGATTTTTTATCTGGGCTTTTTAAAATGTTCAGTCATTATTGACACCAGTGGAAATATTTTTTCTGACTGGATTCTTATAGAAACAATGTCAATAAGCTCATCACATTTCTGTGCAAATATGATGCAAAAGTTTGGATTTATTTTACAATATTTAAATTAATACTTAACTAAAACAGCCAGGTATGCAAGGATGATATCCAGAATGACTGCATTTACTGGATAAGTTATGCTTTCCTAACAGTTTATACTGTATAATTTGAAAACTTATTGCAATTCTATTTTAGTTTGTTTTTCATTAAATTACCATTTCTTAAAGTAGTATTATTTAAAACAAAAACAAAAAAAACCCTCAGATTCTCAGTTGGCATGATTTTCTTTTTAATTTGCGGTCTGTAATAATTATGATTATATCATCATTATTTGATAGAGTTATATAATTAATAATAATTAATGTAACGGGAGAAGTAGTACTATAGAGCTTAAGTTTAACCAAAGCTAGGTGTGCTTCCGCAACTTTTCTAAGGTATTTGAATAAACATAGAAGACTACCGTGTAACACAAGACTAGTAACAATGCCAGTTTTGACCTCAATAATACAGAATCAATAACTTGATGTAGAAAAGGGTATTTATTGGCTCCTGGAGCCATTTCAGCTACTTAGAATGCTCATGCTCTTATAACATATTGGGTGAAAATTCCCTAAATTGTGCATAAAGAATAAATATTTAGAAACCAAGGTTGTGTGTTCTGCCTATAAGCACATTGCCATTTTTCCCTTCTAAAATACAAAAGTATAGTATTATATCTGAAAAAAGCCTTATGCATACAGATATTATGGAAATTTGATTTCAGTAGTATATAAGCAGATCTCAGTTATTTCTTAAAAGTTTGCAGCAGTTTTAAACATTGTGTATTTTACGAAAAAGTACATACTTCAATAAAACTCATTACACAGGTAGTCTACAGATTATACTGAGTTACATAAAAGCAATATTTTTATTATATTATCATGGATTAAAAATTAATAAGCTTCTGTGAGTTCATTAGCAATATTCACCAGAATACCCTGTTCTCTTTTATCTTGGTTTCAGAGAAAGATGTTACAGGGATTTATTTCTTTATGTACAGGATCCCTGAGGGACATTATGGTTACATTTTACTTCCTCCACAAATCAATGATAAAAGTGGACCAAGTTTTGAGTATTTGATAACTGAATTAGCTTTTTTTTTAAAAAAAAATAAGGCTCACTTCTCTTTTGTAGCCCCCCATCTGCTTCCTCTAGTTAGTTGAAATGCTGGTACATTCCCTCCTGTTTTCTCTTCAGAAGAGCAGAGTACCATACTGAGTAAAAAGCCATTGATCCCTGTGGAAGACCTGTGGGGAACCAAAACGTACATGTGTAAACGCAATAGGTCACAGCAGGGTCCTAGGCCTCCTCTGTTGCTTTAAATTTGTTTGATGTGCCTAGCATAAGTACAAAAAATCCATCTGTTTCTTTTTTCCCTTTAGAATGGGAAGAAAATAGCAGACAAACAGATAAAAAAATAAAAGACCTATAAAGACCTTGCACTGAAAAGTTATGTTTTCCTTGCAAGAGAAATGGCAGAAATGGGGAAGAAGTCCACAACTGCCAGTGAATTTAAACAATGACTCCTTTTTTGGTGCTTTGAGTGCACAGAGTGCTCATTTTTGGTGCTCAGTTACTAAGTACAGACTTCACTAAGGTACATTTAAGTACATGAATGAGTACCTAACTTTCAGTATTGGAATTGCCTCACTGAAAGCAATGGAATGACATACATGTTTAAATGCTGTGGAGCCTGGAAAAGATAACTATGCTAACAGACTCCATAAACTATGAATCAGTAAAGGTGAGCACTTCTGCTCCAGATGAATGCTGGTGAAAAGATGTGAAGTGAGGATCTTTCACCTTTCTGATGAGCTCAGATTGTGAATATAATTTGTAAAATGAATACATGCTTTCTTGACACAGTGTTTGGGGGTAGATATTTGTTTTTCCTATAGAATAATCTACACTACTGGTAGGATTTAATTCTTTGCTAGCGAAGGTGTGTCCAAGAGGAGTTAAAAAAAATAAAACTTGACAGCTGATCTAGGGTAAGTACAAGTTAAAGTCAGAGTCAACAACCCTGTCACTTTTTTCTGGTAGGTAAATCTTTGACTAAGACTTTCTATTGACTGCATGCTTCTGGTATGTTGGCTACAATAAATATTTGAGTAAATGCTTTCCATTTAAACATTATTTTTGGTTGACTTGTGCGAGGCAGACTCAGCAAAAAAAAAAAAAAAAAGAAGAAGAATTTGGTTACGAGAGTGGGGAGGCTGTTTAGAGCAATTTCTAGCAATTACTGCAAGTTTGGGGGTTTCTGTAAAAGGAGAAATATTCTCAAAGTAAACCTGCTTGAAGAGGATATGTCCAAATTTCTAAATAAATACGTCATGCATCGTTTAACATATTATAACTTGCACTAATTGCAATGATTGTAAAGATAGATCAGTAGCCATAGAAGTGTCACGTTTTTCTTTTATTTCAAGAAGAATTTTAATTACAGGTAGGTAATATTATTTTGAGGTTTCGTTTTCATGTATTTCCCCTACATGTTTTTTTTCGCCGTTTTGTTGGTCTATTCATTTTCAGTTTCCTCATGTTAATAAGCCAAGGTGCATATAATTACCTGATGTTTTGCTTTTTAAGTTTCTACTTCTTTTCTTGTTTGGTTTTTATTTTCATTTTGTTGTCTTTTATTTATTTTTATTTTTTTCTTTTGTTCATTTTTTTCAACCACTCCTATCCTTTCACTCAAATCCTCCTTTAACCCACTACTGAAATTAGAGCCATCAGCTCCTCCTCAAGACATTAGTTGCACAAGTCCCAGCTCCACTAGTATTTTGGTAAGTTGGAAACCTCCACCGGTGGAAAAACAGAACGGCAATATCACAGAATACTCCATCAAGTACATTGGGATTGATGGAGAAGATGTCAAACCCCATGAAATTTTGGGAATTTCCTCGGACAGTACCCAATACCTTTTGGAACAGCTGGAAAAATGGACTGAGTACCGGATCTCTGTGACTGCCCACACTGATGTTGGACCTGGCCCAGAGAGCTTAGCAGTATTGATTCGGACAGATGAAGATGGTATGTTGCCTCCACTACATCAGTTTGCACCTCTATGACTCTCTGTCGATCTGCTGTCTTATATGTAGGCTAACAGATTTTTTTTCTGCTTTTTTCTGAAATCGCAGATACTATCACTATTTGAGTTCAGTTTTTTTTTTTTTTTTTTTTTTTTTAATTCAAAGACTTGTGCTTTCAACATTTCAACATTTTTTGTATATCTGGTATATATATATATTTTTTTTAATAGAAAATACTTTTTTTGTTGTTGTTTGTTTTGTCAATGAACTGCATCTGCTGCCCCTTTAAGCCCATACATATCCTTCTTTCTCCTTCTTAAACATAAAAATAACTTACAGAGAGAAAACCTGCAGCCTTTTCTTTGATTTTACAGTCGTTATTTTTAAACACATGAATTTTTCTTCAGATATTTTTTAAACTGCTTTCTTGTTCTGTGTTGTACTTTTTTATTTATTTTGATGTTGTTGTTTTGGGTTGTTTTCTTTTTATTTCTTTTTTTTTCTTTTTTTTTTTTTCTTGGAAATCTGATGCTCCACACATTTTATTTTCTTCCATGCTTGTAAGTGACAGAAGACAACCTTATTATCAACCTCCTTTTTATACTACTGAAAAGAAACAAAGAAAGAAAGAAAGAAAGAACTTATCATACAAAAATAAGGAAACTTTTTTTGGAAATCTTTTGTGTTTTTTATTATTATTGTTATTATTATTATTTCAATTATTGCAATACCTCTTTGTACTGTAATGCTTTGACTCTCAAAGCATCTTCCTTGGCTTTTGTACATTTTTACATGTTTTTCTATTTCTCTAATACTATTTTTTCTTCCATTTTTTGCATCAGTCATGGTTTTTGATCTTTTCACTGAAAGGTAGAGCAGATTGGTTGGGCGTTTTCGTTTGTTGAACTGTTTGTATTCTTCAGAGAAAATGTAGTGAGTCTGCCCTTTAAAAAAAAAAAAAAAAAAAAAGGCAAAAGACATGGGTGGGACAGGTGCCTGTAATTCTGTTTTATCCAATGATGTTGTTCCAGTTCCTAGTGGTCCTCCTCGCAAAGTCGAGGTAGAGGCTGTCAACTCTACTGCTGTTAAAGTGTCATGGCGCTCACCTGTACCCAATAAACAACATGGACAGATCAGAGGATACCAGGTCCACTATGTAAGAATGGAAAATGGGGAACCAAAGGGTCAGCCTATGCTGAAAGACATCATGTTGGCTGATGCACAGGTAACTAGAGCATTTTATGTTATTTTCTAATCACAGTGAGAACCCTTCATTTACTAAAAAGCTATCTAAAACTGTATGGGTTTTTTCTTTGTTTGTTTTATTTTGTTTTGTTTTCCATTTTTTAATCCTACCAGCTTTTTTTTTTTTTTTTTTTTTTTAAATCTCTGTTTAACAACTTTTCAGAATACTTGCATTTAAAGGTTCTTGGAGGAAATCTAGGCACCCTTTTCTGTAGAGGTGCGCACAGAAATCTTAAGCAGTGTCGTTCTGCTGGCTCCCATAAACCTGGAGACTGCATCGTACATCTGTTCTCTGAAGTTGTAAAGCATCATAAGTATCTAAGCCAGGTCACATCCAGTGCATCAAAATGTGCAGTCTGATCCAACTGCCTTATATTTCGTTTTTTAAATAGAGAGTACAGAGCCAAATGAGAAGCCTATGCTACTCCATTATAACGGTGGTTCTATCATTGTTGCATATCTACCTCATCATGCAGTTCACATGAAATGAATGTATTTTTGTGACTTTGGAAATCACTGAAGTATTTATACTTGTCATTATTCATATCATTAACTGTGCAATAAAATTTGGAAATTAGTTTAAATAGGTTTGGGGTTATCTATAATGCAAAATTGCCCATCTGTCATATAAATTATGAGACATGATGAAAGCACAAGCCTGATCACATCAAGTTTTAAAAACTTCTAAATATAGTACTTTACTGATTACACCAGCACTCCATAAAAGTGAAGATTCCCAAAGCTCCTAGTGCTGGAGGAATGAGCCTATGCTGAAATTATTTTCATGTGCACACCTCTCACAGCTAGCTCTCAATTTGTGACTGGGATGAAGGGAAATGATCAACTTCGCATAAAGTTAAATAGAGAAATCCTACACTCTTAAGCATTTCATGTGAATAAATTTTGTTTTGTTTTGTTTGGTTGGTTTTTTTCTTCCTTATTTTTTGTCTAGGCTTAGTTCTAAACTTCAGCTCTGTAGATAAGTTTTTGAGAACAGATCCCTTATGCACTCCATTTGGCTGGCAAGCCAGTTCCCAAAGTATTGTATCAATTCCTGGTGGTCCTTGTTACTCTTTTGCCTCCCTGTCTACCAATATATATGTACTTATCTATTTTTCCAAAACATAGTGTTCTTACAGCTTAAATTCAGTGAAAAGAAAGATGGAAAAGGGTAAGTGGGTAGGAAGGAAAAGGAAGAGGAAATGGAAAAAGATTATTCTCTATGCTTCATTTTTGGTTGCTCATATTTTCAGTTTCAGCTATGTGGGGTAGTAGTATTAAATCATTTTAAACCCTAGAAGGTCAGAAAGGGGAGACTAGATGTGATATTGAAACACAAATATCATAAAGGCAGAAGTCATATTTCCCTTTATCCAAGTTTGGTTTTGAACTGCATTTTTGTCTTTGAGTTACTTTAGATAGTCACCTCCTTTCTCCTCCCACCACTCCTTCCTTCATTTACTGTTAAGATCAAGGCTTGTGCAGGGCATGAAGTCTTTGGGTCTTTGGCAGTAAAAGACTTTGGTATGGTTAGATTTCAAGATTAAAAAATCATGTCATCCTGCTATTAATAAGCCCCTGAATTAATTTGGGAAAACCAAGCATATAGACTAGTGTCTAAATATGCTAGGTAGACCAGTGACTTTACTGATGCAGTCTATCATGAAATAGTATTATATGGTACAGGAAGATTCATTAATTCTTTTGTCTTTCAAGGAAAGAAAAGTAGCTGTTTTTTGAGGGGACCAGAAGTGGGATTAAAAATGCCTGGCCTGATTACATTAGCCATATTCTACATGATTCTACACAATTAATTAAAATTCTACATGATTTTTCCAGACATCTTTCTTATTTATTTTACTATTAAGAAGAAACAGGCTACAAATTCTCTTCATTTCTTTTGTTTTTTCTTTCCAACATTCTTTACTCTCAATCAGTGGGAATATGATGATACTACTGAACATGTGAGTAGTTTTTGACTGGCCAGAAAAAGCGTATGTTGTTTTTTGGTTTTGTATTTTTTTGTTTTTCGTGTTTGCTTGTAGCCTCTCTTTATTTTTTTTTTCTTTCGTTATGTGCAGAGATGCATGTACTAACATAAAAGTATGTTTTTGTTTTTGTTTTTTTCCTGTATGGCACTTCTGTCCCCCTTCATGCCCAAGGGAGAGTGGGGGTTGTTATTGCTTGTTTGTTCTGGGGTTTAGCATGGTGCTGAAATTTCAGAAATGGTTTACGTTTTCTTATTTTTGTGGCTGTTACTAACTTTGACTCACATTTTCTCCTCAAAAGAAAGTGGTAGAAAAATAAGAAGAAGACTAAATAAATTAAAAAAAAAAAAAAAAGATGGTTTGTAATGGCATAGCAATAATCAAAAGTTTTACTATATTCATTCTGAGTGATTTTTTGTGTAGATGAAGGTTGAAGTCAGTTGTGCTTCCTTTTTAGTAATTCAATAATTCCATGTTATATTTTATCAGGAATGTCATATGCCCTGCATTGTTCATGCCTAAGTAATATGTGTTTGCTGTATCCAAGTTAAACTTCTAAAAGACAATGCAGTCACATCTCTGTTACACCATGAAGTACTGCTTGTTTTAGATGAGACTGGTAGCTTCATCACTGTTTAAAATGATTTTTTGTTTGTTTGTTTTCATTTTGTTTGTTTTGTTTTTGTTTTTGCCTTTTGCAGTTTTATTCTGCTAATATCTGGTGAAGAGTACTTCTGAAAGGAAAAAATTGTCTTACTGATTCTGGCCTTTAGGTTCAATTCAATTCTGAAATAGATTCTAAGGAGTGGTTTTGTTTGTTTGTTTGTTTGTTGTTGTTTTGTTATTTGGTGTTTGATGGTTTTCTGGGCTTTTTTTTTTGTGTGTTTTTCTTTCGTTAGAGTGATTTTTCCCCATTTCCTCTGGTCATTACCTTGTTATTTCTACATTGCTAATACGGGACTGCAAATACAATACCAAGTTCTAATCAAATCTGTACTGAGCTCATACTCAGAATCTGGAAAAATTCATGTACTGTGTATAGTCTGACCCATAATATCTATATTAAGTTTTATAGAGGACACATAAATATACTGTCTCTCTGACAACAGTGGAATTTAATGTAAATCCATTCAGGCATGTGAATGCCTGGACGTACAGGAGTAGTCCAGTGGTTAAAAACTGGAAGCAGATGAGTCAGGAAATCTGGGCCAATCAGTTTCCTCTAAACACTGTTCATTTATATTTACATATAAAGTTTAATTATTTTGTGAGTGTCAAGGCTTAACTCCCTCTACCTGCCCTTACAACATGATGTAAGATTAATTCATTTCAGTTGGCTGACCCTTTGCCATCTTATGTGTGTATATGTGGCGTGTCTGTGTGTGTGCATGTGCTAGCTGAAAAGTTACTTGTTTTCTAGCTGCTGTCAGCTGTTAGATTTATTCTCTGATCGTATTTTTAATGATATTTTAGGTAGCTCTTCTAGACTTTAAAAGTGATCTGTTTCTCAAGTTTTTTTAGATGTTTAGATGCAAATTCCAACCAGTAACACAGGTTGCAAATAATGTGTTATGAAAGGAAAGAAGCTTTCTTGTTCAGCTGAACCATAGGGACATAAAAAGTTTGGATACAATTGCAACATGCTTATATGTAGGCCTTTTATAACTATGTCAGTAATGACCTGTAAATGACTAAGTTAAAATATATTTCGTTTCTACACATGCATGCGTTTCACAGTATCAGTAAGATTCCTAAGGCAAGGTATTTCAGAAGGGCTTATTCACTGTTCACACCACTAAGCCTTTGGCCTTATGCCTTAATCTATCCAAGGCATTCTGTTTAGAAGTGTGCTGTTGTTTATTGCTTAAGTGAGTGAAATACCACATTATGAAGTATTTCCCACAAAACAGTCTGTTGGTGTTCTCAAATGCTTGCTAGCACTTCCAGTAGCACAAAAGTGTGTGCACTGCATGTATTATACAGAGGTTATCTTAAAGATTCAGTGCTCTCCTTAAAAAAAAATAAAAAATAAAAAATAAAAAAATCTTGTTTTATTTCTTCTTAGGAAATGATAATTTCTGGGCTTCAGCCTGAAACTACATACTCCTTCACTGTGACAGCCTACACAACAAAAGGTGATGGAGCACGCAGCAAGCCCAAACTTGTATCTACTACTGGTGCAGGTAATACTCATATAATCTCTGAACAAATCCTTACACTTGTTCTAGCTTTTTATTACTGCTGTTTGGAAGTCTTCTGTAGTGTGGAAAATGTTTATAGGACAAAGTTTTTTTTCTGTTTCGGTATTGGGCCCTTCATTTATTTAGGCAAAAATAGAATCACTGTCCCCCTTTCTCCCTCTCTCAGTTCTAGAAACAATCAGAAAGTGATATTTATGCTTTCTAGTAGCTCTTCCATTTTGATTGGTGTCTTCCTGGAGAGGAAAAATGACAGATTCACTGCTGAGAAAGATATTTGAAAAAATTTGCATTTGGTATTTATACTGATTGACTTAATTTTTAAAACTGAACATAGAGCACATCTTGCACTGATTTGAGAAATACTATATTTAGTCTTATCAGCTGCCTTGGCAAAATCTCCATCTTGGTGGCTAGATAAACCGTATAGTTGCATCTCAGATCTGACCTTTCAGTCGTTACTCTTGACACGTACTGAATCATCCACTCCAACCTCTTGTTTCCTGAATTCTCCTAGTCTGGAAAAAAAAAATGTGATGTATACTTCTTAATTGCATTTGAACTTGATTTAGGAAAGGTGGCATTTGATGTATTAATCTTTTTAAAGTTCAGTTTCCAATTTGAATAAACACAGTTATATTGACCATGACAGTTATCTCCTAGATACAAGCACAGGCTATGCAAACCTGCTTGCAAAACTTGAAACCTCTATGCATTTAGTCATTACTGTTGTTCATGAATCATGTTTCCAAGATCTCTGATGCTTTTTTAGAAAATCAAACAAATCTTGTGTCCCATAAAATCCCAAGTGACTGAAGAGCAATGGAGAATCAGAGGCATGCATGTAAATTCAGATATATCACACTGTCCTTACCATTTACTTCACTTTGTAGACAAGTAACTCTTTCTGCTGGTCTCTAGAGTAACAGCTAGTTACCATTTTGCTCTTTCCTATCTTCTGGTGTATATGAAAACCTATTTGCCTTGCTGTTACATCTTGCCATCATTGAGCTCGTTTTGTAAGGAAAATTCACATGCAGGTATTTGAAAAAGGAAACATTAAATACATTCAGTATCAAGAATTTCCAGCTCACTGTTCTTTTGAGAATTCATCAGGCAGATGAAGGAATGATGAATGCAATAATACCAAGAGCTTGTAGGTTTGAAGTACACCCTTCTGTTCTCTCAGAGTTTCCATTTTTTTTCCCCTGAAAATGAGCTATTTAAATACTAAAATAAAACTAATGATGGATCTGACATTCAAGTTTAATTTTTAAACGTATAAATCAGGTACAGCTGTATGAAAATGAGTGAGATTATATCAGTAAAATATAGCATATGTTAAAGGTGAGTAAAGATCTGAATGTTTACTTTACAAGCTTACTATTCATGAGCAATGACTTAAAAGCAGTTGTTCAGATGATAACTATTCAGTTTTATCTTTTTCGTTGTATAAAAGCAACATTTACATTATTAGGCAGGAAAAAAATCACCAAAGGTAAATGTGCCTACAGTACAGGAACTGCAATTATTAGTGAAGTCACACAGTGTTGTTAACATCTTCATTCCAAGGTACATTTTCATCTTTTACTCAGTTTTGTTTCCTGGTTTTAGAAATGAAATGAAAGAAAAAATGTTACTGAAGACTTTTTAACTCAAAGTACTTGAAAATTTTAAATTGGTGATAATTAGTGATAATGCTTACAGTTAGTTAAATGCAGATAATACATGATTAACAAGATATTGACAAAATTAAAAGACTTACCTTTCAATAATGTAATGCAATTTTTCTCAAATTGGATAAGACCTGTAATTTCTGAGTCTCATAACACAACAGCTTATGTCTTATTTGGAATTGAAATTGTCCTCTGTACTGGACAAAACTCTTGAAATACGAAGTTCAGTCTAAGTTTCACCCATGAACAACTATAAATCTTGCATTAAAAAACCAATGTTTCAAAAAGATTCATACCTGATTTTTTTTTTTTTATGTCTAAGAGGAGCAAATTGTCATGAAGACAGATGGTGCATTTCATGGCAACTAACAGAAACAAGTTACTTTGTGTACTTTCACAAAGGCAGCTTGCATGTGCTTCTTCTAACAATACCATGACATTACAACTGGCTGATGTAATGACTGACACAGAAGGACATAACTGTGATTTGAGAAACATCTTGCTATGTAGTTAGGAAGGTGGACTTCAATAGATGAGGAAAATATAATTTTCATGGAAAATTAATTTCATTTGCATTCTTGACAAATACAAATATTGTTATGGGAAGAATGACAAATACAAATATTGTTATGGGAAGAAATTTCTAGAGAGCTATTTCACGCCAGTTTTATATTTAGGACTATGCAGAACCCTACTGTTTGTCCCACAATATACACAAGTGATAATACTAAAAGAAAGTAGAGACTGAAAGTTATCAAGACATAAAAAGAAAGAGGAAAACATTTTATTTCTCTATCATAGAACCATAGAATGGTTTGTTTGAAGGCACCTTAAAAATCATTTGGTTTCAAAAAGTTCCTCCTCAGCTTTCCTGTAGGCCCCCTTAGCTACAGGGGGCTACAGCTTAGCTACAGGAACCAAGAAGGCTCTCTCAGCCCTTCTTTGTAGGAGAGTCCTCTGGACTCACTCCAACAGGCCCTTGTCCTCCCCAGAGTTCCATGTATCAGTTCTATGTTGACAAAAAGGAAATTTACTTACTGCAGAATCATATACGTTTCATATTAAAAAAAAAAAAAAAAAAAAAAAAAAAAGGTGAACATAGTTATTTACCACTTTAATCACGGGGTAGTTTTAATGGAAAAGTGAGCTCTATCAGTTCTTCTGATCAGGAATAAGTATTGATATTTTTTCTTTGTCTGTACAGAATGGTTAAAAAAAAAAATAGCACTAACTGCCACCGGAAAAAAAAGAAAAAAAAAATCACATATTTAATTTAGTGACATCTTCCAGCAGTCTTTCTTCTAGAAAGCAGAAGGAGTTGTTATTCTATTTGTGTGGACTCTTTTTCTCTTTCATATGCTCCATTATCTTCAGTAGTATGTGAGGGAGAAATGTAGAGACATATATGGCCTGCAAAAGGCCTTTGGAGCCTTTTCTTTGTTCCATAAAGCCTCATAATAATCAATAAGGAAAAGTCAGAGAGATATTCTCTATGTAACAACAAGTGTAGGAAAAAGCATACACAATTCCTAGGAATATATTGGCAGGTAAACTAGGAAGAACATTTAAAAGGAAGGATAATTGGAAAAATTATATAAAAACTAGCTACAATTCGTACACAATTAGGGGTAGTGTCAGGACTTATGACAGATGCAACAAGAAGAGCTTATTAAATGCAGAATTTCCCTCAAGCCATACCATTCCTCTCTCCTTACTCCTAATTCATTTTGGAATGGTAGTCAGAAGTTCTGACAATAAGAATCTGATTTGTTGGGTGCCTGAGAACTGAAGATAAGTAATAAAACCCACTGAAGTGTTTAAATACAGGAACTCACGATCCAGAGCTCACGGTACAGCAATTACATTCACTTGGGAAGGCTTTGAACGTGCATGGAACTAATTAGTCTTCGTGGAAGACTGTTATCATAGCACTACTACTCCCCAAACCAGTCTAGTTTCTTGACCTGTCAGGTATTGGCACAAAACACCAAATATCTGAGTACTGTTATGGATATTCTTAATTACCAAATATATTTTAAAATTACGTTCTATTACAACTGAGTAATTATGTCATGAATATAGAAATTAAATATATAAGTATGTAAGCAAATGTGAATAAATGAATGCATTAAAAATAATAATAATAATAATAATAATAAAACAGACACGGTAAATGAAAGCTGCTGATATCAAGACCCCAAAAATGTATACCATATTAGCTGTAATAGCATTTCACCCTAACATAGATTTATAATGGTTCTTTACTATGAATATGCCCACCACACTTTTAAATGGGTCTGAACCTATCTAAAAGATGAATTAGCACAAGCGGGCCTGTTAGGTCCCAATTAAGAATTTGAGCGTATCTGGTGTGCAGGTACAGAACAGCATCCAGTAAACTTAGTCTTCCTCAGAAGAAACCCAGTTCATCTGTACCAAAACATGCTGGAAACTAGTTCAACAGGTGATAAGCAGGGACAATCAAGAAATTAAATTCAAAACCTTGCTACCACTCCAATCTGAAACATCCCATGCTGGAGTTCATTTATGTACTGAAAATGATATGGTAGGGTGCTATGGTATCTGTGGTAGTGAATGATTGTCACTAGGTTGGCCTTACTTCCCTTCTTCAACATTTTTAACTTTCAATGGCAAGAATTATGTTAAACAGATTTACAAACTCATAACTTCTCCATTATTATTATCACTGTTATTACTGTTATTGTTATTAATTATTTTTCAATTTACATGAACAGCAGAAACGTACCTTGGATTAATTTAATGAATATTTTTGACAGTACTCTTTATTTTTCAAGCAAAGATTTGTAAGTCAGACACAACTACTCATAAGATGTGTGTTTGAAGTTTTACTTCTTGACTGGTGTTCCTGTGCCACTGAATGTTCTTTGTATTTAGTAAGGGAAGGCATGGTATTTAGAATGGTAAGGGAAGAATACAATGGACAATAAATGCCTTTACTATCATAATTCACTACACACTTTGACTCAGTAGTACAGGAGGCAGACATTATTTCTTCCATAAGGTAGTGATCTGTGGAACAAAGAGTGAGGGAAGAAAAAATTATCTATATTCCTTTTAAAACTAGACTCAAGAACTTTATGTGCAATTCTGTTTGTATTTATTATCATCTTTAAATAACATTGTGCTACAGTTCCAGGCAAACCTCGGCTTGTGATTAGCCACACACAGATGAACACAGCTCTAATTCAGTGGCACCCTCCTGTGGACACCTTTGGGCCGCTACAGGGTTACCGCCTGAAGTTTGGTCGCAAGGATGTGGATACATTTACAACCATGGAGTTCTCAGACAAGGAAGATCACTTCACAGCCACAGACATTCATAAAGGAGCTTCTTATGTCTTCAGGCTCTCAGCTAGAAATAAAGTGGGCTTTGGGGAGGAGATGGTTAAAGAGATTTCTGTTCCTGAAGAGGTACCCAGTGGATTTCCCCAAAATCTCCACTCAGAAAGCTCTACTTCTACATCAGTTCAATTAACTTGGCAGATGCCACTCTTGGCAGAGAGAAATGGCATTATCACCAAATACACCGTCTTGTACAGAGATATCAATGTCGCTTACCAGCCAGTTGAACTCCCTGTTGTTCCTGCCGATACCTCTATGACGCTTTCTGGCTTAAAACCAGATACCACATATGATGTAAAAGTACGTGCCCACACAAGCAAAGGGCCTGGTCCATATAGTCCAAGTGTCCAGTTCAGGACACTACCTGTGGATCAAGGTAGGATTTGTCTGCTTATGGCGTTGACCTTTAAAGGAGTATCGGTCTTTGGATATCAGTGTTTTTGAAGCTGTAAATAAAACTGACTGGCCCATTCATAAAAATAGTTTCAACAAACACACAAGGTAAAGTATGTAAATCTTAATATGTTTTGGATGCCTTAGAATTCAGTTGTCCCTTGCCAAGAAAGTTCTGGCTAACATCTTCACAATTTGTTCAGGTAAGGAGAACTTAAATGTTGGGTTGTCACTAGATAAGAGCAAGAGTGAGTTAGAACGTTGCATTTAAGTATGAGCAAACAGGTAGGAGAATTTAATTAATGTTGTTTCTTTGGCCTAAATGGAAAGCTAAAACTCCCAGGTAGCCATGGAAAATCTAAACTACATGATGTTGTTTATATACATTTCCTTTTTTTCAGCAGTGTTTGCAAAAAATTTTCATGTTAAAGCAGTAATGAAGACTTCTGTTTTGCTGTCTTGGGAAATTCCAGAAAACTACAATTCAGCCTTGCCTTTCAAAGTAAGTTGCTTTCTGTTTGTTAGAGAGAAACTAGAGGATGACATTCAGCTGGCTAAGTAGCTTATTGAACATGTAGCTTTTTTGGTATTGCTGTTTTTAAGAATGCAAACTAAACAGCAATATTGACCCAAGCTGCTAAATTCAGTCCTTTGGCAATTCCTGTTGTCATGGCAGTATTTCCAAGTCAGTCTGATAGTGGTTGTTATTCATGGTATGAACACGTTGCTAATCTGTAGTTCGTTGCTACTATATTTTAGACTAGATAGTGAAAAAGGTAATTTTATTTTTATTGTTACTCTTTTCTGTAGTAACTATTAACTGTGTGCTGTGTTCTTCATCTCCTCACATTTTCAATAACACACTTTTGGAGTATAACTCTTCTATTCCACTAACTATAGCATTAGCCAGATAAAGAGACTCAATGTAAATTGCAGTCTGACCTGTCATTACTTCTGTGTGACTTCTGTGTGACTCTCCATCACCTTTTTCATCTCTGGCAGTAGCCAGGAAAGAGCAATATTTTATAAAATAAATATTGCAAAAACCTTTCTGAATATCGAGTATGAATGGAATAAATCAAGGTAACTTTAAGGACAAGTTTGCCTTGATATAAATTATGCGTTCAAGCAAAGCTACTGAATTTGAATAAGTGAAATTGGATTTCAGGAGTGCTTGCTCTACTTTGAATTAATATAGAGTGGTTGTTTTTTTTTCTGCCCATAACAAGCAGTTTAATTGTAGTAATGAATTTAGTAGTATCTTACAGCCTAAAATGCCCAAAATTTTCTTTTTAAATTTATAGCTAGACTCATTCCTGAATTCAGTGTGATGATATCAGTTGTCTTCCCTGTTAACAAAAAACACATTTGATTTCTATATTAACTTAGATCCTTTATGATGATGGCAAAATGGTGGTGGAGGTTGATGGACGTGCTACTCAAAAGCTGATCACTAACTTGAAGCCAGAGACATCGTATTCATTTGTGCTGACAAACAGAGGAAATAGTGCTGGAGGTCTTCAGCACAGAGTGACAGCAAAGACTGCACCAGACGTGCTTCGTACTAAGCCAGTCTTCATCGGAAAGACCAACTTAGATGGCATGATAACTGTGGAACTTCCAGAAGTACCATCAAATGAGAATATAAAGTGAGTGAGTGAATGACATTGCATTTATCTCCAGAAAGATGATCATTCTTACTATTCTCCTAATAAAACCTGAACCTGTAGTGGTGGACCAGGGCTTTATTCCTCAAAACAACACAGAATACAGTATTCTGTAGTAGTATTTGGACTAACAATGTATAAAAGTTTGTTACTCAGCAAAGGACGTAGTAAACTCTGGTTGGAAATATATGGCTAAAGGTTGTTGTGGGAGTGTTGCCATGGAGGTCGACAAGCTCCATGGTTGGTGATAACATCAGACTCTTAACGATGAGGCCATCAGAAATGTAAAGAGTTTAGAGGGAAAAAAGAAGGGTGATTCAGGAGATGCCTTGCCATCTCGGTTGCTTCTTCTCCAGCCATTAAGGCATGGAAGTTGCTGGGTATTTGTGGTTGCCAGGCAAAGTTTTTTGACCAATGAATAGTTAGTGGAAAAGTACTGCTGTGGGGTGAATGGTATAAGAAGGGAGCCTGTCCTCAATATGGGAATGCAACAAGGATAATGAAGTTATGCCCTCAGTATGAGAGATGAAGTTAGGCCCCCGGTAAGAGAGAGCTGAAGTTATGTCATCAATAAAGTAGTAGGAGTTACTGAGCCTAAAAGAACCCTGGTGTCAGTGTGGTCCATTACGCCACAGATTGTCCTTCGGCTTCTAGTTGGTTCTTAGAGAACCCTTGCTTTTCTTTGTTAATCCAAGATAGTAAACCAAGATAGTAAACCAAGAAGGATTAAGGAAACCAGTTTTATTTTGAAAGATGTATCCTCCTGAAGAATGGATAGCCTGTCAATGGATAATTTTCCAGCTGCAGCAACATGACATACTAAGTCTCGGTTATTCCAGAATTATACTGAACTTTAAAGAACTATTATTGCATGTAAATTATTTCAAATAAATTTATTATGAAGGTTTTTTGGTTGGTTGTTTTTTTGTGTGTTTTTTTTTTTTTCTTTTTAATAAAAAAAAAATCTCAGGTCTTCTCCACTGGTCCCAGTTTAATTAATAAACAAATAAATAAATAAATAAATGAAGGGAAGAGAGTTGACTAGAGGTTACTTACATTTTGGGGGAAAAGGTGCTGTGGAGACATAGCAGAAATAATCCCTCTTTAGAGCAGGGATTAGAAAGGACAAACAATAAAGTTTTGCCAAGAAAACATGAAGCATAATATAATCAATAAGTGTTATTGCTCTGCCTATAGTGGTTCTTGTTGGTCTATAAAGTTCCCATGTGTAATGTAAAGGAAATGGGGAAGAAAATGAGTGAGTCATTAAAAATCGTTGGGTATTCAACTTGCCATCTCCCTGGTGGATTTTTATTGTTGTCTTTTTAGAAAGTTGTTCCCCTTTTTCATTACTGACAGGATTTTGAGGCAGGTGAGGTCATGAAATGAATGACTTTAAAAGGATGAAAAACTGAAAAATGCAGCCATTATCATTAGACTGAATAAGATGTGGTCAGTAAAAAATGCAGATAAGGAAGACTGAAGATGGAATGAGTCAAAAAAAATTTATGAGGTAGTGTTCACAGAGAAAAACATGCCGAGTAGCTGGTTAGACAATAGCAGGAGATGGCAGTGGAAAAAGAACAGCCAATGCCCTTCCTTTTATGTAATGTGAAAAACTGAAAGACACTTGGTGACAGCAACAAAGATGCATTAAATCAATGGGATTCTATTGTCAATTTTACAAATATGTAGCATCTCCTCCTATATATATTTCCTAAGGAGATAAGATATGGCTTGACACAGAAAAACAAACAATAGAAAGATTGATCTGGCACTGGAAGTGAGCATACCAACACAATTACATACTGAAAAGAAAATACTATCATGTTTAGATACCTGATATATTTTGGAATAGGTAAGATCTATAGTCATGTAGAGGAAGAACAATTGTGTGCAATAATTATGGTGACAGTTTTTTGTTGTTCCTCTATGAGTATGTTATATGCTGGTGATTGTATGTATCTTACTATGAAGTACTATTCTTTGGGAATCTTTCAATGTTACTAATTATACTGAAGGTGAAACAGTTAATGGTTTGCTCGGATGGATTATAGGTAAATACTAATGCGATTGAGGGTAATTTTAGAAGAACCTTAGTAATCCTTTAAAGGTGATAGAAGTAATTTTCATTATTTCAGTGTTTTATGGTGGTACAGAGTAAAAATTAGAGCAGAGCTCAGAATATGCTTGGTAAAATGGATCTCTTTTGCTGGTGTCATAAGTCAGTAATTTATTTCTTTATTTTTCTAAAGTATTTTAAGTTAATGAAAAGCAAGTTTTATATTTAAAGGATAGTTCGTCTTTCTCTGAATCTGTTCCATCTTTGCAAAGTCTTGGATAAAAACAGTTTTATGTAAGACTTTGGCCTTTGTAGTTTCAGTAGATCAAGCAATATGCAAGAAAGCCCTCTGTTCTCTCATTGCCCTCATCATAACAAAAAACAAACAACAACCAAAAAAAAAAAAAAACCACCACCACCAAGAACAAAACCCTTAACTTAAAAATACTTAACACTTAACACTTAAAAATAAATATAAAGCAAATAATAAAACGTCTTTTGTAAGAGATGCTACATTTTCTGGAATTAGCTAGAAATAACAGAATTTCACTGTCTTTGCAATTTGCAGCACTGTATATATATGGGAACTGTTTCATTTTTCAGCTTGCTGTTGATGTACTTATGCTTTCAGCTTTAAAATACCCTGTATGTGCTGAAAATCTTAGCGGATGATCAAAGTTATGAGTGGGAGGCCTGCATGAAGGAAGTGTGAAAGAGTGTGAAAGTAACATTTACATGCTGGATGTTCCTTGATTGATAAAAATGTAAGAACACTATGTTAGCTTTAAAAAAAAAAAAAAAAGAGAGAGAGAGAAAAAAAGACTGCTATGCAGTTCATCCAGCAGACATCTTCAATGTCTGAAAGATATATCAGAGCCAATTATCAAATGTTTTTTGTATGAATTCCTATCAACCTGAAAAACAAAAAGTGTGTAGTCAAACTAAAGATATGTTTAAGCAAGTTAAAAGAATAAGTTTTTGCCTTCTAGGCAAACATTAATATACTGTAAATCCCTTTGAAACTAAACGAAATGAAGACATGGAATTTTAAGTTAAAATTATGCAATGGGACCACTGTAGAGTGAAACCCTCCCTTTTATGTTGGAAGTGTTTTCATGTTTTGTGGTAGAGGAAAGGATAGTGTTGTAGAAGGAAGTCTAATCTGTCTGATTGCTTGTATGGGTTGATTTTGGAACAGAATTTTGTTTTCTATGAGGTGACTAATTTGGATAAAGTGTTACAGGGGTCTATGGCCAGGTGTAGCTGCTCAGTTATCTGGTTTTGTATTAACACTAATTGGAAATGAAGATAGTTCAGGAAGTTAAGAGTTTCTCCCTTGGAAATACATCAAGGGAGAGATACGACTATAAATACAATTCCCCTGACATGTGTTTTCTTTCACTACATTTACAGTAGAGCTGACCGATTGGACTGCTTTTTCCTTCCTCTGGTTTTGGCAAGAATTAGGAGAAATCTAGGTTGCTCTGGCTGAAAGACAGTTTGCACCTATGAAAATCAGGACAAGTAATTATTTGACTAAATTTTAAATTACAAATAGTGCAGTTTTATTTTTTAGATCTTCTGTTCTGGTTTCTACAGTTACAGTCTTCAGATAACATTTAAATATATGTAAATATTTCAAGTATAAGTGATTGCTAAAAGACACTCTGATTTACAGAAAATACTCAGTATTAACAGACCTATGGCTTCTACATTGTCATATTTTTGTAGCTTTCACTCCCACCATCCAAAGTTAGTGTAAAATAGCTGCATACTGCAGCTGTGACCTACTGGCAATAACCAAATAACAGCAGCCATTTATTAGAACAAGACATTTCAGTTCAAAGTGTTTCAAAATGTCATCAACTAAACTTTCTTCAGATTTGATGATGTTTAGCAAAACATTCCTTCAGCCACCAAGTCTAATAAATCTGCTCCTAAACTACTATTTAGATTGTGTGTCTATCACTTCTGAAAATTTTGTTTGTTTATTTCTTTTCAGCTTCATAAATAATGGTTTTGGGGAAAGGGAATAGAGAAAACTGTTGAAGAGGGAATCTAAACCTTTGGTACCCTGATTTTGGAGCAGGCAGACCATCTGTGGAGGTGACAGGTGACAGAGGGCTTCCTAGTAGGGAGAGATCCCAGAAAGGATTTTTTGAATCTCATCATCAAGTCAAAATTCAGAACCTCGACCCTGGGGGGACGGGGGGAGGGGGAGCATTGGAACGGGGGAACACAGTCAACAGAGAAGAATTTACGTCACTTGAGTTTTACTGTATTAAAGAAATTTTAATATTCTAATTTGTATCCTAATATAACTTTTTTTTAAAAAAGTCTTTTATTGATTTGTTTATTTATATCCTTTATGTTTGTCTTGGAGTTCACAGTAGGAGAAAGTTTGGCAGCTTTCTGCAGCTCTGGCTGACTTAAGATGCTTTAACTTCTCTTTCAGAGAAAAAGAGAAATATATTTTTAACTCCAATACATGTTCGGGAAAAATACTATATATTTGAAAGAACAGATGGTTGTTCTGAAAACAAGAATTTATTTTATTATGGATACTTTAGTCTTGTTTTGTTTTATAAAACTATCACAAAAATGTGTAACATTTAAGAAAAATAAATAAATAAAAGCCCAAATATTTTTTTTTTAAATATGTACTCAACTTTAAAATCTGGACTCAACCAGACTTACTCTTATAGAATAAGAACACGACTGTTAAAGATTATTTATCATATTGCTAATATAAAGAATACCTGTTTCAGATTTTGCTTAAATCTTGGCAATAGTGTCATTGTACAGCAGTTACAAATCTGTGCTCTACATTTCCCAATTCCAGCACCTCCTGTTGGAGCTCAACCACAAAGAAATTTCTCTAATTCCTAAACATTATTAAGTGTTAGGAATTTAAGCATTTAATACAACAGTTACAAATCCAGATTTTTGTTGCATTTCTGTTAGAGGAAGTAGCTTTAATTAAGAACAGACCATTAAAATGGATCAGTGCCATGCACTGGTATGGGACAAAGACCGTGTATTAAGTTTGTTTAAACTGAGTTAGTTTTTGATGAATTGTAAGGCAAGTTCCTTTCCTTTAGACTCCTTCATTAACTAATAAAGTTTTTGTCAACAGTGTTTAGTGGGTAAAATGAATAGACATTACAGAAGAAGGTGAACTGGCTGTAAGAAATGGCACACTGAAAGGAAAGAAGATGGTCCATGAGACAATAAAATTATCTTCCGTAATGGAGAGTCAGAGACAAACCTTCTTAATTAGCCTGTTACTGGAAATAGTAACAAGTAACAGTAACAGTGGGGGCAGGGAGCCGGGAGAACAGGGACAAGATATTTTTAGAAAAATATTTGTGAGGAAAATTTAGGGTATATGTAACTTACAAGTCCTAGCTGTAAAGAGAGCATGTGACTATGACTGTGAACAAAATACAAAAAAAAAAAAAAAAAAGTAGGAAAAGCTGATAGTGAATGATGCTCAAAAGTAAAGAGAACGCAGCTGGAATGTATGATATGTCTTCTTTATTTTCTGTTTGTAATAGTATTGGCATCAACAAGCATGATATGTTACCCTACCATTCTTATTATACATGAAAGTCTGGGAAGGTAGAATGATAATTGAGCTTTAAATATATGGTAATATGTTTCAATTTAGGGATTTGGGTTGATTTTTTTTGTTGTTGTTAGTTTTTCTTTGGTTGGTTGGTTTTATTTGTGATTTTTTTTCCCCAATTTGTTGGTGGCAGGGCACAAGTGTCCAATACCTTTTGTATTTCAAATGAAATAATAAGTTTCAGTCAACCATGCAGGCTTTTTGAAAAATAGTAATTATTTTTTCCTATACATATTTATGTGTTTACATGAAAAGGCAGGTAATTAGTGCCATTTTTTGACAAATATTTTGCACTGTTTAAAGAATATGAATCTTTACAACCATGTTTGGGAGACTGCAATGACATACAATGCACAAAACTTTTTTCTCAACACATCACAGGTCTATTGAGCCTCTCTGAACAAACACATAGTCCATTAATTTATCTGTTCCTTCTTTCCTTTTCCTTCACCTTCAATTTTGTCCTACTGTTTCCTTTGCAGAGGGTATTACATAGTTATTGTGCCTTTGAAGAGGTCTCGTGGAAAATTTATCAAGCCATGGGAAAGTCCAGATGAAATGGAACTAGATGAGGTACTATATGTTTTCATTGTCTTTCTCTCCTTTACTAAGGAAACAATCTTATTAGTAATATGTGTTTAACTCACCAGCTAAAGTAGTTTTGGTTGTCAGGATATTCTTATATTTATATTTGAATTAGCCTACGGGGACTGAAACAAAGTTCAAATTACTTAAATTAGAGGACATTACAGACATAAAGTTGCCATAAAGCACACAGTGTCTGATCTTTGTTAGCATTAATATTTTATTCTTTTCCTATTGTAAAACGTAATGCAAAAGTGCAGGGGGTGAAATGACTTGTCAGCAAAAGCTTAATCACCAATTATGTGAACTCTAATAAAGGTCTGGTTCATTAGTGGGCTGTTTGCTAAACCTGTAGCAAATTTCAAATTGCAATCTGCAGTGCAATTTAACATTTGACCTTCTTGTGGTGTCTTTACCTGGTTCTCACATACAGTAATGCTGATGATGATAACTTTTACACTATTCTCCTTTCTACTGAGAGTGTGTGTTCAGAAATAAATGAACGAAGTAGGAAAGTACAATAGTGTGTCATTATTTGACACTATAAATTACATTTCTTTACAGAGTGGAAGTATTTTCATCTCAGTGGCAAGCCCAATAATACTAGTAATGAGTTTACCGTTACTGATACTATAAGCAATCCAGGAAGTTTAGAGTCAGAATGCAGTCCAGTCTTCTATTTTACTGAATGACAACGTGTCTCACTCTAACTGCCCTCAATCTATAAATTTGGAATAATATTAGTATTTATCATTGTAAAGTTCTTTTCAGAGTCCCATATGAAAGCCTGTCACAAAAAATGTAGTGTTGCTGCATCTGGCTAGGATTTTCAATCCCATTTGGATACCGTGGTAATTTGTACATACAGTATTTCTGCACTTCGAACAGAGGACATGAAAGTCAGGGGTTTTTTTTGTTTGTTTGTTTTTTTACTCCTAGATAAATGATATTTTGACTGGGTTCTATCTGTTCTTCCTTCTTTTGATGGATTCAGGACGTTTATGTTACAGAGGTGCTTCACCAAGTACATAGTCAGGAATTCTGGAAGAAAAAGATAGATTATGAGCTCTGGAAGAAGGGGCAAGAAACTCAGAAGGACTCTAGAGTTGTTGTCAAATTGTGCAGGGAGAAGATTAGAGGAGCCAAAGCCCAGTTGGAAATCAATTTGGCTAGTGTAGCAAATGACAATAAAAATGCTTTCATAAATACATCAACAGCAAAAAGAGGCTGAAGGAGAATCTCCATCCTCTATTGGATGTGAGGGATAAGGTAGTGATGAAAGACGAGGATAAGGCAATGCCACTTAATATCTTTCTTGCCTCAGTCATAATTAGCAAGGCCAATCCAATGTCACATGACATTCAACAAGGCTCCTTATTGCTCTCTACAGCTATCTCAATGGAGGTACCAGTTTGTAGGGTGGCAGTCTCTTTTTCTCAGGTGACAAGTGAGTAGATGTGAGGAAATGACTCTCACATTTCAACAGTGGAGGTTTAGATTTGACATTAGGAAGAATTTCTTCACAGAGGGGATGATTAAGCATTGGAATGAGGTGCCAAGGGAAGTGGTAGAGTACCTGCCCCTGGGGGTATCTAAGAGATGTGTCGATGTGGCATTAAGGGATGTGGTTTAGTGATGGTACTTGGGAGCTCAGCTTGATGGTTGGACTTGATGATCTTGAAAGTCCATTTCAACCTATCATTCTGTGGTAAGTAGATAGTCCTCAATATGCTTCCCAAGATAAAATCACTGCAGTGATGATTATCTGCAAGCAATGACACAGCTCTTTTTCCCTCTTCCCATTGACCCATTGGATATTAGTTTCAATATTTGCACCAAAATGTAAGGCAAATAAATATGTATTCACCAAACCAACACTGTTGTAGAAAGCTTTTGAAATACGAACAGATTTGTTTCAGTAACCGTGAAAAATGTGTGTCAGTCTTTAGTCTTTTTCCTGATTAGAAAAGTCAAAGAAGAAAATATATAGCAATAAGAGAATTCTCAATCAGAAGACATAAAAGGAATTGCTTGAAGGACTACATGGTTCTTATCACCATTGGCTGTTTCATTGGATCCTGTGTTACCTCTTCACCAATTTCATCTACGTTGTCATCCAATTTGATTCAAATGCAGTGTTGATCCATTAACATCTTCCTTTTAAAACAGTTGGATTGTGAATGCCATCAGCTTATAACTGTAGTCCTGAATGACATAAAATACAGTTAAACAGTAAACTCAGCTGTCAAGATGCATACAGTAATGGAAAACTGATTTAATATACCACCAACTTCTAAAATTCAAAGACTAGTCACATTCAGCAGCATTAACAGATTAACTATAGGTGCCAGATGACATTGAACTGGTTGTCAATTAAATTATATGGGTCTGTGTTTCTGATTCCTATAGCAAAGGGTCATTTTAATCATCCTGCAAGTTGTGGTGCATTAATCTGTAAGATATTTTGATAAAGAGCATTTATTATTTCAGAAATATTTGGGTCAGGATGGGTTGTTTCCCACTCTAACTGATATAATTGAGACCACATTGTAGAATTAATGGTGGAAGAAATAAGATATGCATTGACTGGAAAATGAAAATTATTTCTGATAAAGAAAAAAAGCCCTTGATATATCTTTCGCAATTGCCCCAATTCATACTGTAACTACTTAGTAGGGAAAAAAATCAAAAGCACTCAGTGGCTGTATTTCATGCTCGCTCACTTAGTTTCTGTTGCTTAAAAGACTGTTCTTCCTGTTTTAGAAAATCATAGAATCATAGAATGGTTTAAATTGGAAGGAACCTTAAAGATAATCTGGTTTCAACCCGTCTGCCATGGGACTGGACACCTCCCACTAGATCAGGTTGCTCCAAGTCCCATCTAACCTGGCCTTAAACACTTCCAGGGATGGGGCATCCAAAGCTTCTCTGGGCAAATGGTTCCAGTGCTTCACCAGACTCTGAGTAAAGAATTTCTTCTGAATACCTGATCTAATCAGATTAGATCTGATTAATATCTAAACTGATCTCTTTTACTTTAAAACCTTTACACCTTGTCCTATCACTACGCTCCCTAAAGCATGGTGATAGAGTCCCTCTCCAGCTTTCCTGTAGGCTGTCTTTAAGTATTGTAAGGCTGCAATGAAGTCTCCCTGGAGCCTTCTCTTCTTCAGGCAGAACAACCCCAACTCTCTCAGCCTATCTTCATTGGAGAGGTGCTCCAGCCCTCTGATCATCCTTGTGGCCCTGGACCCACTCTAATAGGACTAAGTTTCTTTTACGCTTTCGACCTCAGAGCTGAACACAGTACACCTGGGGACATCTCACAAGACCTCATCTTAGTGACTTTACCAGTTGGAACACTAATGTATCGAACTTCAAGTCAAATGGACTATAGCAGAAGCAAGTTCTATCTGTTGATTTCTGGTTATTCCTCCCTGCTTGATAGAAGACATATAGAAATATAGAATCATAGAATAACCCAAGTTGGAAGGGACCCACAAGGATCATCAAGTCCAACTCTTGGCACCACACAGGTCTACCCAAAAGTTTAGACCATGTGACTAAGCACAGTCCAAATACTTCTTAAACTCCAATAGGCTTGGTGCCATGACTACATCCCTGGGGAGCCTATCGCAGTGCATGACAACATATTCTGATATTAAAAACAAAATTAAAAACTCAGTGGATTTCTTCCACTTCTTCCTTTTTGGAGTAATAGTTATTACTCCAAACATTCTCCCCCAAAGCAGTTGTTGCAGGAGTTTTTTACACCTACCTTATTCTAGTGACACATTTTAATCAGAGACAACAAACACGTGAAAGCATTGGCCCAATAAATAAATTCAGAAGGAAGAGAAAGTAAATAAACAAAACAAACAAAAACAAACACACACACACACAAAAAAAAAACAACCACACAACTGTCTGAGCAAACTAATTCCCAAGGATCAACTGAAGATCCTCGTGTGTGGTGGTTTTAGTACAATCTCAGATATCTGGCTAGTGACAGAAAGGGTTGGGCAGCAGATTTTTCCAAAGTGTAATTCAAATGCTTTGGTTAGATCACCTGAAGAAAAATCTTAGCTGAAAACACAATTCTGGAGTGTGAGCTCCAGTGCATAACTGACTCGTCAAAAAGTCCACCCTTACTGCACGTACTTAATCTTCCTGGTTTCCTTGAATCTTAATTCTTGAAAGAAACTAAGAGAAATGCAGAATCTTAAAAGAGGAGAAAATGTATTAGGTATTGTGCATCTGAAAATAACTATTTGAGATACGATCCTTTTTTATTAACTCAAAATTTCACTTCATGTCTTTGAATAAGTGTCATGCGAATGAATGAAATATAAACAAAATATTATGAACTGCAGACAGATTACCAAGTAGGATTACTTTAAATTTGTAAGCAATAAAAACTGAATATAAGCTTGCATGTTAAGTCCTAAAATGATTTAATAATTTCAGTGAAGTTCTGATATAAAGTACCACTGGGGATATATGTGGAAGTAATGATATTTGGCAACAATCTCATATATATATAAAATATGAATGAGGTCACAGGTTCACTTGAGGTCTATTCAGTCATGTATAATCAATGTCACAGATGAATTTTTTATCTCCACACAAACACACCTAAGTTTATCTGGCCTGAGGTGATGAATAACCACCTTTGAAAAATTTGCCAGTTACACACATTTTGTTTGACACAAGCTAATTAGCTTTTAACATTCATAGCCAAAATTCACTTTCTGATCATTTTGCCCATGGTAACAGTGTACTTAAGCATTGCCTATCTGTTAAATATATGTACTTTTTATTACTAATAAAAAGGCAATAAATAAATAAAATAAAATGTTTTTCTTCTCCTTTCCATCTCAATCTAATTTTGGTTGAAGTATTCTCATAGTATTCTGATATTTTACAATGAGTTATTTAAAACCTAAGCTGTAAATATGGTGTGATCTGGAAATATGAGATAAAGAATTTTTCTGAGGTAGCCACACAAATGACTTTAAATTCCAGGGGATAGTATACCCCTAAATTGAAATAACACTTGTTATCTTCAGGGATGATTCAAGCCATGTACATCCCTTCCTACAACAGTCCTTACAGCTACTGACTTCCTGTTAGTATTAATAACACATCATTCTTTTCTGAACATATACCCTTGTGTTTCAGCAGACTTCAGGGTAGTTTGTGCTCATCCTTCTTTCTGAAAGATTCTTCATACAAGTATATTTTTAAGGGCTGTGGCAACCTGGAAGAATCTTCATTGGTATCTGTCTCACATTCTGCTATCAGTAACTTTATCCATGGTGTAGAAAGCTACCTACAGATAGAGAGAGACACCTTCAATAAAACAACTAAATGAAAATCTTCTTAATATTACAGTTTTCTTCAGCCATTGCTTTTTTACCATTCATTTACTCTAGCTGCTAATGAAACTGTTTGAGTGAAGGAGAAGTATGGACCGTTGATTGTAATAGAGACCTTCAGTGATGAATAATGATTTCTAACCTCAAATTTTGGCAAGTTCTTTTTTTTTGCTCAGGGGATCCATTTCAGTGTACAAGTTTTTGTGTTGGAGCAAGGGATTTGACAAAGTTAGATGGGTGGAAAATCTCTGCAACAGAGAACAGACACAGCATTAAAGCTGGAATGTAGCTGACTGCATAGAGTCATCTAAATGCCCTCAATTGAGGAAGGCTGAATTCAAGTACAGATTACTTCCATGTCTGTCTATAGCCCATGTTTGAAACAATGAGAAGGAATGATAAAGAAATCAGCATTAAAAGCTTCTATTTTAATAGCAAAGTGTATAGTAGATTGTTTTATCTACATCAAAATTATTAATTGGGTAATTGAAAAACACAAGATCCCATGTGGGGAAGGGAAGAAGCTAGCTAAGCTAGGCCCTAAGACTGAAAAGAGGCAAGAGAGAGCTTCCCTGACTAAGCATATTCCTTAAAATAAAAATATATAGTGGAAATTACATTTTAATCTCTTTTTTATTGACCTCTGAACTAGTGATGGAGATTTGTCTCCTCCTCCTAACAAAGAAATGCGTATTATTATTTCATTATGACTGTTTGTGTGCTGAAAAAACTAAAACAACTATGACCTTGGAAAACTGTATGATTACAGCCTGAGTCTGCAGGACACTGCATAAGTTTCATAAGTGAAAAGCAGTAGAGCACCCTTAGAAGTCTTAGAAGTCTGATCACTAATCACCCAGGAAAATTTCAGGCAAATTGTAAAATCAGATTAATATTTGTCGTATGCCAGTATATCTTAAGTGATAAAGGGTATTGAATAAGCATTTGTCTGATTTAATAAGCAATTCATCAATGAATTATACCTGCAGTTCATCAATGAATTATAGCTGCAGTTCTTTCATTAATTAGTATATGCTTTGCAAGTTTGAGCCTAGCATTTAATCTCATTGTAAGTATGCTAATGTACATTTTACCCTTGTTAATCAGAAGAAATGTTTAGCAATACAAAGAAAAAATACGCTTTGAAAGTCAGAATAAATGTGTAAAATTTGAAGTATAACTATGTATGGTAAGGTGGTAGATAAAATTTCCTAGTCTAGCAGTAGAAAAGAGATCTTAGGGTTCATGGATACTTTTATTTATTTATTGATAAATGAAATGACAGTCATTTTCAGATTTGGAATAGAGGATATGTTTACCTATCATCCCCCCAAACTGCACTCCACTTACTGTTTGTGAAGTAAATTGGAAAACAACCTTTTACTGAGATTTTTAGAAATTTACTATTTCCAAAGTGCTTGATGATCTTCATGATAACTGTTAGAGAGAGATTTCTGCATATTGTTATTAAATAAAAGGTATCAGCATATGTTTATTTATGATTTACTTCTTCAAGTACTTCAACTGCTAGTTGACACTTATTAGTATGCATTTCAGAATTAACAGAAAAAGATAAAAACGGGTATTATACATTATTTTTCAATAATTGGGATATTTTTCAACTTTGTGTTTTTTATTTGAGGTTTTTAAATAATCACAGCATATGACTTAATAAGTTTCATTGTATTGAACTGGGAAATAAGAAAGTACTTTTCATATTCATATGGAGAGAGAAAATATTATTGATTGACTTCATATGTATATATATATACACATATATATATAAAGAGAAAATATACATATACCTCTCTTCAGAGAAAATATATTACCTTATTATATTTTATTTATTTATTTATTCATTTAGTTACCCCCAAAACAATATCAGACACTGAAAATTAATTTAGTTGTCCTGTGCTTATAGTATGGGCAGTACAATTACTACATTGTATCTTAACAAGGATGGCAAGAAAGATTTTGCAAGAACTGATTTAGTGATATATCCATCGTGTTACATTTTCTCCTTGGATTGTCAATAAGTTACCTTAAAACTGCTTATTGTTCTTGCTTTCTCTCTCTTTTTTCCCTTCTCTTGCTTGTAAAGCTGCTTAAGGAGATAGCTAGGAAACGCAGAAGCATTCGTTTTGGGAGGGAAGTTGAACTAAAGCCATATATTGCAGCTCACTTTGAAGTTCTTCCCACGGAATTCACATTGGGGGATAAGAAGCATTATGGTGGCTTTGAGAATAAGCAACTGCAAAGTGGTCAAGAATATGTCTTCTTTGTCTTGGCTGTAATGGAGCACTCAGAATCTGTAAGTTAGTAACTATTTTTTAGACCCCAAATTACCTTTTCACAATCATCAAAACATATCTTCAGTTTTTAGTCCACTTTCCAAACACAAGTTTTTTTAAGCATCTCTAAAGTGTTTCTTGGCTGATTTCCAGCTAAGTCCTTGAACTCACCTATGCTGTATGCACCTTGATGTGTTAGTTCTGTGTGTAACTGAAAGCTAAGAATCACCTTTTATTAGCTGTGCTGTGATCCTTTGCAAATTACATTCTCTGCTGTTTGAGATCATTGGCACAGGTTCTGAGGCATGAACTGCACAGCAATATCTTTCTCAATGTCTTTGAAAAAGAGTTCCTTTGTTGCCTTAAGACTGCCATTGAATAGTGGTGTTGGACATGCAGGATTCTTGGAAAGATTAGTTGAATTGGAGACATACACAGTAACTCTCTTTAGGTACAGTAATTTCCTAACAACTTCATTGGTGAATTGTTAGAAAGTAAGAAAATAATTCAAGGAAAATTCCTGAGGTGAGCAAAATAATGAGTTGTCATCTCTCTTCATGTAATTCATCTTGTTCTGATGTCCCTTTATGCTCGAGTTAATCTAACTGCATGTAATCTAGTAAGAGAGAGAGAGAGAGAGAGAGAGAGAACTGTTGCAATACACATTAATATTTGAACATGCAGTTTGGTATAATATGGTATCTTTCTAATTGGTTCCTAAACCTGACAGGTACGTTTGCTTGCTCATCCACTTGAAACTATTGCACCAATAATTTGAATTCTAGTCAAATGCTTCCAATATGCAATCTTACAATTGCTTTCTGATGTCAACAGAGTTTACTTAATTATACACTATGAGGAAGTAGCTTCAAATTTTATACTTTTGGATACATAATTTTATTTGTAAAGAAAATAAGTGCTTCCTGGAATCTCTAATATAAATCATAAGTTCTTCACTTGCTTTTAGACAGTGGCTGTGAGATGGAGAATTCTGAATGTGCTGCATCAGAAAGGTTCAAAAACAGAGATACTAGACACTTTTGGGCTATACAGAACACTTTTGGGGTAAACAGAAGTTAAAAGCAAAATCCAGTTTATTAGAGAACAGGTAGTAAGTGCTCAAACTAGTATCCCTCTGTAGCATTTTTTTCTGGTTGCTCCAAAGGCAGAGGCTATATACAAAGTGTTTTTTATTGTAACAGTTTTTTTCCTATCTTTCACCATTCAGTTTGCAAGTTTATGAACCACCTAGCTTGAAGAAAAATAGCAGTTTTTTGTTGCTTTGTTCATTGCATCATTACTTTGTATATATTTATTTTAGATCTGGAATACCTATTATTTTAAATGCATCTCATATGTTGTTAAGCAAGATTTATTTTATTTGTATAGACCATGTATGCAACCAGCCCATATTCTGATCCTGTTGTGTCAATGGATCTCGATCCTCAACCAATTACAGATGAGGAAGAAGGCTTGATCTGGGTTGTAGGACCAGTTCTTGCAGTGGTGTTTATCATCTGTATAGTTATAGCTATACTTCTTTATAAAAGGTAAGTTTACCTTTTAGTGTTCTTACCATATGTATAGCTTTCTGATATGTTGACCATTTTATAGGGCTGTTCCACGCTACATTATTTGTACTACAATTGTAACTGTGATTGTGTCAGGGTATTGTTGTGTTTATTAATGGTTCCCAGACCACTGCAGATATTTTAGTAGATTTCTGACTAAAAGCTTCCAATAATTACAGCTATGTGAGTATATTTTTCTCCTGAAGTCACTCTACTACCATTTCTGCATTTAAATGTTGTGTGTGTTTTTTTTTTTTTTTTTCCATTTTGCATATGTTTGTGAAGAAAATGTTCTTGGATATAAATATGTACAGATTCACATATTTGATTTTTTAGAACTTATTTTTAGAAGTGTAATAGTAATACATTAGGGTTTACATTCAGCCTGATGTTAAACATGATTTTCATCTCCACTCAAGTAATCTGAATTTTCATTTTTGACAGTTGGCCTTAATTTGTCAGTATATCTTTTTGAGTTTGAAGCCGTGGACTGAGAGATTAAAGAAATATCAGTGGCTGTTTTCTACTAATCTTGCAATCTGATCAAAATTCACTTACACTTCTTTCACTGTGCGTGACACAGATGTAGTTTTGATATTACTCAAAGGACTTTCCTTAGCCTTGCAATGTACAAAATGAAAACTGTATGATACGTTAATTTATACATAGCAGCCTTTTACAGTGTAAATGAGTTCAAAGGGGTCAATACTGAATAAAAACCACAAAGTTGATTTAATATTTAGAGTTTGTGCCTTATACATTTTTGAAACATATTGATAAAGAGTAATTTGGAAATAGTATAAAGGTCCTGTGACCCTGTCTTTGGTAGGTGGAAGGGTGCATTATGGGTTATTTCCATAAATGGAGTATGTATTCTAAAACTAATGGCTATGATGCTATCAGCTGCTTATAAATATTTAAATTCTGCTACCCTGTACGCTTTTTCTGCCCTAAGTGTATGGAGCCAAATGCCTCTGAAATTGTGTATAAAGAGTTGTCTTCAGGTTTTGGAAAGTGAAACTCTGTGTTCAACAGTGGGAGGAAAAAAAAAAAAAAAAGAACCTAGTCCAGAGGCAACCTTAGCTTTGGATTCCAAACAGATATATATATTTATAAGAATGTTTTTTAGGGTTGCAATCAGGCAGAAACATAGGAGACATTTTGCTGTTTGCAGATATTACATTGTCCTGAAGGTTTCTATTAATGCCTACTCTCCCAGCCAATCTAATTAATTAGACAGCAGTGAACCTTCTATTTGTGCCAGTCTGTCACTTCAAAAATTGGTCATTTGAGACATACTAAAAGTGAAATACTACTTTCTTCTGATTATTTTGGAGTATTAAAAGTAAAACTTCTACTTTTTGCAAAACAATGGCATATAAAGCAGATATGTAAATGTTTCTGGAAATATTGATTGCATTTATAGAACTATAATAAAAAACTTCAATTCTTCTGCTGAAAAATTATAAGCATATTGCACAAATGAGCAGGTAGAATTCATTCACAGGTAGTGTGAAGAGAATGTCATGAATAGAAAATAGGGGACATTTTCCAACTGTTATTTACTACTTGTACTAGAACTGTTCAGTCAAATTTCCATATGTATTTATTTATTTTTCTGTTTTCAGCTCTAAGCTGAAAATTGGTAAACTGCACCATTCTAGGAAATTCATTCTGAGAAATTATGATTGCAGTTTTACCAATCAATGGTCAACTCTGCTAAAATAAGTTGACTCTGTAATTACAAGGGACCAATCTAAACTGTTATCAGTCAAGGTAATAGCATTATGTTCTAACATTCACAATAGTACACTACCCACTCATGGTTAAATAATCCTGCCTTTTATAACATTACATTGAATTTGTAGTGATTAAACCTTGCAGGGACACAAGACAGGTAAAAAAGTGGTGGGAAAGGTTATCAAGGTACCTTTCTCTTCTGGATTTAGGTTTGAAGAAGACAGTTTTTCATATGTTGTTGTGATGAGTAATTTAGACACATTTAAGCAAATTCATACAAAAATCCCTATTAAGAGATTACAATGAAAAAAAATGAATTAGGATTCAAACATTCCTTTTTTATTAGTGGGTCCCAGTCCCTTAACTATTTTCTACTAGTTAAGACAGGGTGACCATAAGACATGATATTCGGAAGGGAGTATAAAGTGACACGTTGACAAATCTGAATTGTTTCACTAAACTGAATGAAGGGATAAAGTAAATAAGAATATAAGATTTTGTAAGCGTATCTGTACAATTTATTTCAGAGTTTAGCAGGGAGACAAGAGTGATACGCAACAATGGGTCAGTGCAGGAATAACACTATATATAATGGAGATGCTGTATTTGATCTAGAGAAGACATTCCCATGGAGATAATTTCAGAATTTTTCTGTTGACAAAATGACAAAATAGTCATAATATTACCATTTTAATTAGATTAAACAAGTTTTTGTTTGTTTGTTACATTTGTTTTGTGTGTGTGTGTGTGTGTGTGTGTTTTTCCTTTTTTTTTTTTTTTAATTATAGCTAGGTCTTTCTAATGTGTCAGTGTCATAAGGCATCTAAATCATAAAGGAAAGCAACACTAAAGAAACTGGTAGAATTTTTTAAAGTCAAATCAGCTTCTTCTAATGATAAACTGCTTAGCAAGTTCATTCTCAATAGGTTTTGTAAAAATCAACAGAATCTAAAATTTTATAAAGAAATCAACTATGTAACTGGAGAATTACTAAAATTCAATATAACCAATATTAGAAATCTGAGTAAGAACTATTTTTCCACCTCAATGAGAACACAAAGTGAACCATAACTATCCTCCATTCTAAAATGAGACAGAAACAGAGCAAGCTTTTGTTTTTAAGGGCCTTACAGGAATCTTATATTTCTGAAAAACAAGGAATATGTAATAGAATATTTTTTCATAGATCATGCAGTCTGGATGTAGACAACCAGAGCTTGATAACTTTATGTCTGTAGATCAGCAATAATTGGGCAAGATAGCAGGGATGTTTAACACTTTTGAGACAACAGCCAAAATTATTTTTTGTATGAACTATGTTGGAGGGAATTATTGTGTCTATAAAACTTGGACTGGTTTGAAAAAAGAAAAAAAAAAAGTTCCAGTAAGAAGTAAGAAAATGAGAAATTTCTGTGTCTACAGGAATTTCTCAAAATACATTTCTGGAATGTATAGGGGCATAACTGCAACAGATATGATTGGTAGAGAGGAAAATAAAGGTCAAAGAACATCTGCCTAATCCATGACAGCATGTGTGAAAAATACTGAAATAGAGAAAATAAGGTCAAGGGATGTGGCAATGTGAAGAAGATGCCCGGGAAATTACCATAGTTTTTGAAGTGCAAAGGGTAGTAACTGAAATAATGATGGACTGTGTTTAATTCCCTTTGTCAGTAGAAGCCTTTATGAAAAAAAAAAAAAAAAAGAATTTTTTATATCATGATTTACAATACTGCTTTTACATTTTAGTTTCAGTCAGAGAGAAAAGATGACTGCAGTTTCTAAAAGAATCATTTTAAGGGGAGAAGTCTTGCCCTCATTTAAAGCTTATGTTATTGCAGAAAACGTGGATAATTTGCCTGGGTTGGTGTGAAGCAAATTTAAGTTGCCCAAAGACTAGAAATGCCTGAGTGAACCCTTTATAATTTATTGGTCAGTTTATACAAAGGTTGTTGCCTCTACATTTACTCTTCTTCAAAGCTCAAAGCAAAGATATGGCATAGAAAGATTTTTTGATTATGTATCAGAATAAAGCCAAAAGTTCATTGCAGCTTAGTACTTTACAGTAATAGAAGGGGAAATTACTTTTGTAAATAGGTATATAATTACTTTTTGTAAAAAGGTATTTCAAAAAATACCTTTTGTTCTCATTGGATACAGCTGCAATATAATATCCAGCATTACTGCAGGTGATTAATGTACTGTATGCAAAAATGCTCATAGACTCACAGAACCACAGAGCCACATCTGGAGATTGTCTGTTCTCACCCCTGCTCAGAACATGGTCAGCTACAGCAGGTTTCTTAGGGTTCAGGTAAGTTTCAGTATCTCTAAGGATGGAAACTCTTTGAACAGTCTGATCCATCGTTCAACTACCCTTTCACAGTTAAAAAAAAAAAAAAAAAAAACACCTTTTTCCTAAGTTGCGGTTTAATTTCCTGTCTTTCTGGAATTGATATCTTGGCAAAGTGAGCTGGATTGGCCAGTGACCAGTACAGTATTCTCTGACATTGAAACAATGATACCACCCTGAAGTCCTAGTGAAGGAAGAAAATAATTTTGGGAAGGTCTTTTACCAGTCAGATTTAAATCTAAACAATCAGATTTAGGGATCAGAATAAATTAATTAAATGTCACTTCCCTTTTCATCATGTTATTGTGCTCAAGAAAATATATTTTTCACTGGTTCAAGTATGGAGTAAAATATAAAATAGTAAGATTGATGTGCAAAATCTCAAAGAAAGATGGACACTTAACCAGATATAGAGATGGTGCAGAATTCTAGTCTCCTCTAGAGGTAATGCAAGTTGTGAGAACTGGTAATTTGAGTCACCATCTATTTCCCAAGATGGTTTTCATAAAGCACTGCCATGCTGCAATGCACAGCATATGCAAACACACAGTAAATCCTTTCAACTCACTTTGGAATGTGTGACACATATTCAATTACAGGGGATTTAGATATTTAGAAACCCAGCTAAAGAACTCTAGAAATTTTGGGGGATATCTCAGGAACTGGCAAACCAAAAAGAGAGTGTGTATGCCCCTAAAGTATCCTTTCATGCTTTTTTTTTTTTTTTTTTTTTTTTCCGTGTAATATTTGAGTTTCTTTGGTTGTTCGTATTGTATTTAAGAAATCACAAGCTTTCTAATTTCAACCTTTCACTGATAGAGAGCAAAATGTTCCTCATTCTAGATGTTTCTTGGATCAGTGTTGTTTGTGGGGTGGTTTTTCATTTTTAGAGAAAAGAACTGAAAGCTCTTTTGACAGGTTTTGTGTTATTTGCTCTTATAAAGTGCAGCTTTTTTGACTTAGTTCAGAATGCAGGAGCCAAAGCTTGAATCTTTTGGACATAGTGAACTTGAGGACTCTGAATCTTGAAATATAAGAAGAAAAATGCTTCTAAGGGGAAAAAAACAAAAGTTGAGCAAAGAAATGAGGATGGGAGAATCTTAAGCGATGGTCATAGAATCTTAGAATTATTTAGGTTGGAAAAGACCTTCAAGATCATCAAGTCCAACCATCAAGCTGAGCTCCCAAGTCCCATCACTAAACCATGTCCATTAGCACCACATTGACACATCTCTTATACCTCCAGGGACAAGTACTCTAACACTTCACTTGACAGCTCATTCCAATGCTTAATCACCCCCTCTGTGAAGAAACTTTTCCTAATGTCCAATCTAAACCTCCACTGTTGAAATGTGAGAGCCATTTCTTCACATCCAATCACTTGTCCCCTGAGAAAGGGGACCACCACCCTCCTCAATACTACCTGCATTCTAGTAGTTGTAGAGAGCAATGAGGTCTGCCCCCTCAGCCTCTTCTTCTCTGGGCTAAATAGCCCCAGTTCCTTCAACTGCTCCTCATAACACTTGTCACAGAATCTCAGAATCATTTAAGTTAGAAGAAACCTCCAAGATCACCTAGTCTAACCTCTGACCTAACTCTAACAAGTCCTCCGTCCTCTGGTAAACCATATCACTAAGCTCTACATCTAAAGGTCTTTAAAATACCTCCAGGGACTCAACCATTTCCCTGGGCAGCCCATTCCAATGCCTAACAACCCTTTCAGTAAAGAATTTTTTCCTAATATCCAACCTAAATCTCCCCTGGTGCAACTTTAGCCCATTTCCCCTCATCCTATCATAGAATCATAGAATATCCCGAGTTGGAAGGGACCCATAAGGGTCATCAAGTCCAACTCCTGGCACCGCACAGGTCTACCCAAAAGTTTAGACCATGTGACTAAGTGCACAGTCCAATCTCTTCTTAAATTCAGACAGGCTTGGTGCAGTGACTACTTCACTGGGGAGCCTGTTCCAGTGTGCAACCAACCTCTCGGTGAAGAACCTCTTCCTGATGTCCAGCCTGAACCTCCCCTGCCCCAGCTTAACACCGTTCCCACGGGTCCTATCACTGGTGATTATGGAGAATAGGTCAGCGCCTGCCTCTCCACTCCCCCTCGCGAGGAAGTTGTAAACTGCGATGTGGTCTCCCCTCAGCCTCCTCTTCTCCAGGCTGAACAGGCCAAGTGACCTCAGCCACTCCTCATGTCTTCACCTCTAGGCCCTTCACCGTCTTCATTGCCCCCCTCTGGACACTCTCCAACAGTTTAATGTCCTTTTTGTACTGTGGTGCCCAGAACTGCACACAGTACTCGAGGTGAGGCCGCACCAGCGCAGAGTAGAGCGGGACAATCACTTCCCTCGACCGACTAGCAATGCCATGCTTGATGCACCCCAGGATACGGTTGGCCCTCCTGGCTACCAGGGCACACTGCTGGCTCATATTCAACTTGCTGTCAAACACAACCCCAAGATCCCTCTCTGTGTGGCTGCTCTCCAGTGTCTCATCACCCAGTCTGTACGTATAGCCAGGGTTGCCCCATCCCAGGTGCAGGACCCGGCACTTGCTTTGGTTAAACTTCATGTGATTGGTGATCGCCCAGCTCTCCAATCTGTCCAGATCTCTCTGTAAGGCTTTTCCACCGTCATCTGAGTCCACAATTCCTCCAAGTTTGGTGTCATCGGCAAATTTTCTCAGAACACCTTCTAGTCCTACATCCAAATCGTTTATAAAAACATTGAAGAGGACTGGCCCTAAAATGGAGCCTTGAGGGACCCCACTAGTGACCATCCGCCAGCCTGATGTGGCCCCATTTACCACAATCCTTTGAGCCCTGCCCATCAGCCAATTGCTCACCCATTGTATGCTGTTTTTGCTTAGTTGTATGCTGGACATTTTGTCCAGTAGGATCATATGGGAAACCGTGTCAAAAGCTTTGCTGAAGTCCAAAAAGATCACATCAGCTGGTTTCCCTTGATCGACTAGATGGGTGATCTTATCCTAAAAGGAAATCAGATTTGTTAAGCAAGACCTACCCCTCATGAACCCATGTTGGCTGGGACCAATGACTGCATTGTCCCTCAGGTGTGCTTCAATAACTTCAAGGATCATCTTCTCCATAATTTTACCAGGCACTGACGTGAGACTGACAGGCCTGTAATTGCTAGGGTCTTCTTTCTTACCCTTCTTGAAAACTGGCACAACATTTGCCAGCTTCCAGTCTACTGGGACCTCTCTAGATTCCCAAGTTCGTTGAAAAACAACTGAGAGAGGTCCCGTGATGACCTCAGCCAGCTCTTTAAGCACCCTGGGATGAATCCCATCTGGACCCATGGACTTGTATGGGTCCAGGTGGAGCAAGAAATCCCGCACACGTTCACGGGACATGGCACCTGGGAGAACAGACCAATCCCCACCTTGCCACAGCCTCCTTTAAGGTACCTGTAGAGAGCAATAAGGTCGCCCCTGAGCCTCCTCTTCTCCAGGCTGAACAACCCCAGCTCCCTCAGCCGCTCCTCATAAGACTTGTTCTCCAGACCCCTCACCAGCTTCGTAGCCCTTCTCTGGACTTGCCCTAGCACCTCAATGTCCTTCTTGTAGTGAGGAGCCCAAACTGTACTGGAAAACAAAAAAAAAAAAAAAAAAAAAAAACTGAACACAGTACTCGAGGTGCAACCTTACCAGAGCCAAGTACAGGGGGACTTGTCTTCCAGTCCCTTTGCCATTTTTGTTGCTCTTCTCTGCGTGCACAGACAAAAAAAAACAGCTCAGTAGAACCTCTTGTGGTGAAGGGCCCAAAACTGAACACAGTACTTGAGGTGCAGTCTCACCCATGCAGCCTACCCTTTTATGTAATCACTTTCCTAGTCCTGCTGGCTATGTTACTTCTGATGTGGCCTTCTTGGCTACCTGGGCACTTTGCTGGCTCATGTTCAGCCCTCTATTGGCCAGTACCACCAGATTCTTTTCTACCAGGCAGCTTTCCAGCCACTCTTCCCCAAACCTATAATGCTGCATCAGGTTGTTGTGACCCAACCTCAGGACCTGGGATGGAGCCTTGTTCAATGTCATGTGACTGGACTCAGCCCTTAGACTTATCCTATCCAGATCCCTCTGCAGAGGTTTCCCACCCTCAAGCAGACCAACAGTCCCACCTAAGAGTATCATTTGCATGTTTACTGAGGGTGCACTCTATCCCCTCATCCAGATCACTGATAAAAATGTTAAACAAAACTGGCCCCAATACTGAGCCCTGGGGGATGCAACTGGTGATCATCTGCCAACTGAACAGTCTGCAAAGACTGTGAAAGTCTATAAAGACTTTTTGTACAATGTGTGATTAATTTGGTCATTGCCGACTCCAGAATATAAAAAGTTTGCAGACCCACTGTTTTTAATAATAGTTAGAGAGACAAGCACTATATTTACAGTGTATGTGGTAGAACATGCATGATGGAAGCTAATAATTTTCCCATGTTAAAATGATCTCTATAGATCATAGTTTACTACAGATCTATATGGATCACTCTAGTCCTCACATAAATCTATTCCTTCAAGATCTGTAAAGGTGTATAGTACTTCATTTGAGAAATATTTGTGACTACCTTGCTTTCCAAGGTATCATTAAATTATTTTCTTATTATTTCAGTACTTGGTTTTGTAAAACAATTTAGTAATAAAGGTTTTCTTATTGCTCTGTTTTTTAATTAAATTTAATTAAAACATGATCTTACATATTTAACCTTGTTCTTCACTTCCTTATCTCTTCTTCTTCTCCCTTTCACTGCTTCTCTTTCTTCATTATGCCCAACTCTCTTCTTCCCTCTCTTCCCTCTTCTCATCTCTTTTCCCTGTAAGGATGAAGCTCTTTATGTCTTAGATGCTATTTATCAATATAATGTTAACTTTTTATAGCTCTAATTAAATGCTCATTCTCCAGTGTCTCTCTGGATAAAAGATGATGTGATATTACTTTGCAGACTGTTTCTAAAAGAGATGGTTTTTTCAGCAGGAGAAAATACTCTTTTGTTTTAAACTGTGTCCTCCACTTATGCCTTGATTCCTGAGCTGTCATTTCCTTTTGGGGAGGCTAGTTGTATATCCTTACTGTAAGTCAGCATTCCTTGTATTTGCTGTTGTCATGTTTAACTTGTTTGATGCTGATAAACTAACATTTAGCCTTTTCTCCCGTTTGCTGCATTACAATGGAGCAGTAAACCTGACAGGTGAGAAGTGAAGAGTAATCACCTTTCATTTAATCCAGTGGGGATTGGAATCCAGATGGGGAGAATGGGGGTGGGGGAGGGGGTGGGAGGGGGGGAGGGGGGAAGAGAAGAGAGAGAGAGACAAGTTATCATAAGAATGATCTAAAGCAGAATAGCAAAACATCTGTCAACCTAAGTGAATATAATATAGACAGTAAGGTATCAAATTGAAGGCAGCTGCAAGATATTTTATGTTTTTTTACAACGTTTAAAATACACATAGCATATACAGCCAAGTTTCACCATTACTTTTTGTGTCTCCACAAGGTACATTTTCAAGAAACAACACGGTTATACAATGTTCATATGTTTTTATTTCTGCTTTCATGAAGTTAAAAGTATTCTTTGCTATAACGATAACTGCTAAAGGAATGTGTTTTTGTGCTTAAAGTGTGAATTGTTCTAAAGAGTTCTGTAGTACTCCTTACAGATAAAGTCAGTGCTGACATATTTCTGGAAGTGAAAATGATCATGGAATCATGGAATGGTTTGGGTTGGATGGGACCTTAAGGATCACCTAACTCCAACACCCCTGCCATAGACAAGGATGCCACTCACTAGATCAGGTTGCTCAGGGCCTCATCTAACCTGCTCTTGAACACCTCCAGGAATAGGGCATCCACAACCTCTCTGGGAAACCCATTCCAGTGCCTCACCACCCTCTGAGTGAAAAATTTCCTCCTAACCTCTTATCTAAATCTCCTCTCCTTTAGTTTAAAATCATACCCCATCATCTTGCCATTATCTGACTGAGCAAAGAGTTGCTCTCCATCTTTTTCAAAGTCCTCTTCAAGTACTGAAAGGTTGCAATGAGGTCACCGTGCAGCCTTCTCTTCTTTAGGCTGAACAGCCCCAGCTCTCTCAGTCTGTCTTCGTATGAGAGGTGCTCCTGCCCCTTGATCATCTTTGTAGACCTCCTCTGGACCCACTCTAACAAATCTTGTGCTGGGGGCCCCAGACCTGGACACAGCACTCCAAGTGGGGCCTCACGAGGGCAGAGTAGAGGGGGACAATCACCTCCCTCCACCTGCTGTTCACACCTCTGTTGATGCAGCCCAGGACGCAGTTGGCCTTCTGGGCTGCAAATGCACACTGCCAGCTCGTGTCGAGCCTTTTCTTACATCAGAACCCCCAAGTCCTTCTCTGCAGGGCTGCTCTCAGTGAGTTCTTCACCTAGTCTGTACTCATGTCTGGCATTGCCCTGGCCCAGGTGCAGCACCCTGCACTTGGACTTGTTGAACCTCATTAGGTTCTCATGCGCCCATTTCTCAAGCTTGTCCAGGTCCCTTTGGATGGCAACGCTTCCTTCTGTTATATCAACTGCACCACTCAGCTTGGTGCATCTGCAAATCTGCTGAGGGTGTACTCAGTCCCATTGTCTGTGTTGTTGATAAAGACATAAATAGTACCAGTCTGAGGACAGACCTCTAATGTACAACACTCGTCACCAGCCTCCACTTGGACATAAAGCCATTGACCACCAAAATGATGTGATTTGTCTTTAGTGGATTTTTTTTTTCAGCAGTTTTTTACCTATTGTGTAATCTGAAACAATTGTGATGTCTTTGTATAATCTAGAAAGACAAAAAAGACAAAATGATCCTAAGCATAATAATAATAAACCATTCTATTGTCCTATAACTGTTCAAAATATTCACACGAATGATTAGAAGAGAATTTAGTTCTTTTTATAGATGAATAGGAAATATTGCTGCCCAGCACTGACTTGCAAGTGGAAGAAAAATAATGAAGCTTGTCTCTGGACAGTTCCACTGATCCCTTGACTTCAGGAGTACAAAATAAAGATAAAAATACTTAGTGGAAATGGAAAGCAGCCTTTCTTCACCTATACTTAAGAATAAAGTACACTAGAGTATTTTGCTGCTTTTGTGATAGTCAGGATCAAAAGTGAAAAAGGAATTTCAAATGAGTCATTCAATAATATTTTTTTTTTTAAGAAGAATCAAATTTAAATCTGCAAAGCTTGACTAAAAATAAGTTAATATAGGTGTTAAGGATTTACCAGAGAACAGATGGAAAGTTTTTGTAGCAAAACACTTTATATATATATACTAGTATATATACAGTATATATACTACTATATATACAATATATATATATATACACAGTATATATATATACACTATATATATACACACACTATATATACTAGATATATACTATATACTAGTCTTATATATATATATATATATATATATATATATATATATATATATATATATATAAGACTACTAACTTTCAAAGAACAGTAATAATTCATTCCACCGTGTTACTGTTTGGCTGCTTTGCGTAGTCTTTGAAATCTTTCTGCATGCACCGTTTTACTGAATGCCAACAGGTGTTCATTATTTCAAGAACAGTGAGAAATCATTTGCAGAATTTTTAAGAGGGAAGCCCAGTGGAATAATAACAGATTTATCATTGCCACATTGTGAGTCAATCAGAAAACAAAAAGAAAAAGAGCAACAGTAGTGGTGCACTAGACCAAATGTTGGACACCTGGAAAGGATTTATCTATAGTAAACCTTAAAATCATCTCAGTTCTGTTTTCAGAAAAGTAGCTCTTTGCTGCTTTTTTTTTTTTTTCTCTTTATTGTCTATTTCATGAAGAATATCAGCCAATTCATATTTTCATTCAGGAATTCACAGAGGATTAGTGAAGAAGGATTGCACTTGTAATTCAAGCATTAAATTTCTAGATTTCTGACTGACAATGCAGACAATTAGATATTCTTTATATAATATAGTTCTCCATGTTGTGTGGCAGAAAATGATACTCTCAAGTTATGGGAGTTCATTTTACTAAAACAGTTTATTTTACTCACAACCTCTGTGGACTCTGCTTCACTCTAGAGGAAGGGAAGCATAGATGAGTGTCCCCACCCCCCCCACCCCTCCCTTCCCGGCTTGTTTTGGACAGACTAACAAAAGTAGTAAAATTTCAGTGAAATTAGTAATTTGATCGGAAACATTCAAGTGTAATCTGAGCCTTGAACATGTAGATATGATCAGGTGCATGAGTGTAAAGTTTTTTAAGTTTAGTGTTATGTCTCATAATAGTTAATTATTCTGGTGCCCGGAATGATGATCTAGAGGATTGGTGTAGGCCAGAATGCTCAAGACATTTCCTTCTGACATTTCTATATTTAAATTCATTTTAACATTGCAAATGGTAGCTGCCTTACCCACTGTGAATCATTATTTTATCTTTTCACTGGATCAAATGCTCTTTCAGAAAGCATCTCATGTTTATAATGTAATGATTAAAGACTTGTATATCTGCATTTGTCTACTTCACACTTCAATCTTATATACATGTATTCGCCTTCTCCACGCAGGAAGAGAGCTGAATCTGATTCTAGAAAGAGCAGCATACCCAACAGCAAGGAGGTCCCTTCTCACCATCCCACAGACCCAGTGGAGCTACGACGCCTTAATTTTCAAACTCCAGGTGAGAGATAATAATATCTGACTGAGCTCTGCGATCACGCACTCTGGTTAGTGGTGCTGTTACAGAACAGAATAATTTTAAAATATATATATATATATATTTTGGCCACTTATGATATTTTTATACTATGTATTTCTCTGATAGGTTTGGAGGTAATTCTTTAATTTCTATTTAAAGAAAAATCCTGCATGAACAAAATTATTGTTTTGTAGAAAAGATCCAAAAGTCACATATGTTGTGTGGATGTGTTTTATATACTAAAAGTACAAGTTAAACCTAAAAACATTAGAAAAATATTGGGAAATATACATCCCTCTATTTATTAACTAGATACTTATAGTTATTTCTTGTAATTAAGCTTCCCTTATATCTACTACATTATCAAGTGATTGATCAATATCACTGGAGGTTTTACTGTATTGCAAATTAAAAAAAAAAAAAAAAAAACTAGAGAAATAGTCTTGTCTCTTAAATTCAGGCTATATTAGGGTCAAAGAGTCATAGAGGTCAAATTAATATGGCAGTAGTTCTGAAAGGTAGAAGTAACACACTTGAATTCTTTATTACCCATTTAATTATTTTATTTATGAATCATTGTTTTATTAAAGTTTTTTTGATTGATAGTTAAGAAATACAGAGAGAAATACTTAAAATAATATTGATTTTTTATTGTCATTTTATGAGTAAATGTTTTTTAAATTACCTTTGTTTTGATCATGCTGTATTCCAGTAGTCTTGCTTTCTGTTACCATATGATTGCACACAGTCCTGATCTGATGCTAATTACTTATCAAATCTTCCTGAGCATTGTGTTTGTCAGATTTATTACATTTAGTACAATAATAACAATAATGGATTCAAGCTCATAAAGACAGGCAATTAAGTACTTGAGATGTTAAGAGACTAGCTGAAGAAGGAGACACACTAAATATTAAAAAAGGGTTAACTGAACTGGCAAATATCATTTCTCATATTTAAAAGAATGTCTGCATTAAGATAGTTGTGCCCTAGCAGGAGTACATCTACAGAACAATGAAGAAGGGGCTAAAGACCCAACATCCTTACTGCATATATCAGAGGTAAAAAGTAAGTGTTTTGAGGCTTGAGGCTTTCCCCAGACTTGCCTAAATCTGTTTTATTACAGTGAATGCTCTTCAGCAGCTGAGACACGAGGTGTGTTTCGGGAGTGCATCTTCTTGTTGAGTTTCATCTGAATGTGGGAATCTTGTTGATGTGCTCTGGGACCTCTCCACAATATGAACCTTAATGCAGTAAATGGAAATGATTGAATGCTTTGATTTGCAATTGTGATTCTGAGTGCAACATTCATGTAGACTTATCTTCATGAAGCGAAAGTTTCAGACCTTATCCAGCACCTTCACACAAAGTTTTAAAGGTTTTTAAATAGACATGTATATACAAATCTTTGAAACATGAACAGAAAAATATTGATTTTTACATTTTAGTTTATATCTAAAACAAGTCATTAGCTGTATGCACATATACACTAGGTAGAGTGGATATCTGAATTACTAGGTATATAAGCAACATTTTCTGATGTTTGTGTAGAGTTTTACTGATCCATTTAGTATTGGTTATATAGTAAAATAAAATATGATTAGAAAAAAAAATGCTGCTAATTCTTAATAACTTTACATTTAAAATTAATTAATTATAAATTCATACCAAAAATGTAAAATTAATAAGAACTGGCAGAATTTGTGGCACTTGTAGACACTGCAGTTCCACCTCACTGGTCCAAAAAGAACTAGAGAGGAGTAGAAGTGTACTTTTCCTTGCAGCTTTGTAGTTTATCTGGGAAGTTGGCAGTTTTCTGTGAAGCTAGTTAAGCAGAACATCTGCAATCCATTTCTATTATAAGATCCCTTTCTTTGCTGTAAATCTTTTTCACAAAATGGAGGATTCAAATTACTAGAAAAAGAATATAGAACAGAAATCAAATTATGATCTTTTTTTCTAGGACCCCTAGGTGTAGATCAGTCCAATAAGATATTCAGGATGCAACCAAATATCAAGGATACTACCCCAGGAGGTTTATCTTGCTGTGTAACACTTACTAATTAACTTGTTCTTAATATGAAATCTGAGCTGCAGTGAAGTCAACCTACAGTTCCTATGGCAGCAGAAGCGGAATTTCACTTAACTTACAACACCTTCAATTAGGGCTACCATTTCATTTAAATCTGCTTGAATTTAACTCAAATATTTAGATACTGCTTAAATAATTATCCAACTCCATACGCTAACACATCATCAAGTGACGTGGAGGACAAAACTTTTCCAAGACGAACGTGGAGGAAGTATAGAAAGGCTTTATATTCAGGACACAAGTTTGTTGTTGTTGTTTTTATTATTGTTGTTCTTTCACTTTCATAGCTGTGTTGTTTTCTTTCTATTGGGTAGCAGAAACATGTAGGGTACTTTTGGAGCAAAGCAGGCAGCTGAGCAAAGGAGATGGTACTGATGTTATGTGATGGGTTTCTTTTAACAAGACATCTCAAATCACCCTCATACAATGGCTTTATTAACTCTGCAAGATACTGCCTTTTATGAACACTGAATACAGATAAAATAAATGACAGAGTACATTATAATAATACAAATAAATGACATGTACATTAATAATCAGCATCTGTCAAGTCTGTACAACTGCATCAGGACTGATGATTTGATTTCATTATTATGATGATTATTTATTTAGCTTATGGAACATCCACAGTTTCTTTGGATCTTTTCAAGAGCACTATTTTCTTCCAGTAAGGAAACAACAACAGCACAAAAAAAGAGCTTATGATGAATACATAATGTGAAGAAGTATTAAGAAAGAACATTTTAAATTACATTAGCAATTATTTAGGACAAGAGGAATGGCAAGTTGTGCCAGGGAAGATTCAGTTTGGAAATTAAGATAAATTTCTTCTCAAAAAGAGTAGTTAGGCATTGGAATGGGTTGCCTAGGGAAGTCACCATCCGAAGGAAAGGATGGATGTGGTTTAAGAAAAGGTTGGATGTGGTACCTAGGGACATGGTTTAGTGGGTAATACTGGTGGTAGGGGGGCGGTTGGACCAGATGATCTTGAACGTCTTTTCCAACCTTTATGATTCTATGATATTTAGATTGCCACTTCTCAATGGGAGAGGTGAATGACACACACATAGAAGTCAGGGTTGTCATAAGCTTTAATCCTCTAAAAGACTTCTAAACAGCCTCTTTCCAAAAATACTAGAAATTGCATATTTTGTTTAAGGAAAAGAGAATCAAAACTAACTGTCAAAATAATTCGAAAATTAGTCTCATGTGCTAAATTTGAATTTCTAACCACAAGTACAAAATAATCCTAGGTGGTTGGGTTGTTGGGCGTAACTTTTTGAAAGAATTTACCAGGAATCAATATTTTTTCTTTGGTGACGTCAGTGCAGTGATTTTGGCAAACGTTATACTTTACTGGTCATAAAATTGTCAAATCAGCATGAAGATGTGATAAAAATCCATTTTCTAAACTACCATCACAGCAAATGTCTTGCTTTCCTATCACTTTTTCTTGTCCTCTCAATAAATAATCGTATTCCTCACTAATCTTTTACTTACCTAAGTAAGGTTTCTTATCTTACCCTGTTTATGAAGGCTCATATTCATCTCTGGCTTTACTCCTCAGTGAACAGAGTAGCTCCACAGAAAAATTTGACATTTTGTCTTGACATTTGAAATAGCCCATAGTTCTACATCTCAGAACAAGATCCCATGTCCATATGTGTTATCCAGAAAATGTATATTTGTTAGATAAGCCCATATGCTACAGAGTGGGTCACATCTGTGCCAAGTTTTCATTGAGTAAATATGAAAATACCCAGTCTCACAGTGGCATAAGGGATTTCATTTGTAATTTTGATATTCTTCTGGAATTAGAGTGGCTGAGGGAAAATCAGTAGCATTCTTCCCGTTCTACAAATTTCCTGTAAAATATGGGATTAATATCATTAACAGCTGTGCAAATTTTAAGTCTGTATGTCACATGGGTGGGCAAAGGTAGGGAAGGGATAATAATTAAGTCCTCACAAAAGATTTTATCAAATGAGGCAGCCCAGGTTTGTATAAAGGAAAATAATTAATGTTAAGTAGTATGAGTGGGTTATGAGACCCAAGACTTGTGGAAAGACTTCAATCTGCCAATCAGCCGAAGAGCTGAACTGAGTCATTCCTGAAAAGTGACAGTTTTTTTCCTCATTTAAATATGTCACACGTATAAGTAATTTGCCTAATTGGGTGGCAATTAAACAATTATCTCATTATTTCTTATGAACCAAATAAGATGCTTTGAAATAGAAGAAAAATAAATAAAATTTGTGCAGCTCCAAATTGAAGATTCTGCTTTTTCATTAGGTAAGTAAGTGTTCATGAAACTCAGTGAGTTCCTGACAGTTTATACTAACCTATTTTCAAGATAAGGCAGGAAAAGAATAAAACATCTCCATAAGAAAAAGGTACACGTAATAAAAGTGGAAAAAGTGATGTCTGGATTTTGTCACCTGTTCTGCAAGTTGGCAGGAAAGTTCTTCTCTTACTTTATGTATGCATTTTCTGTTTTTGAGTATCATGACAATGCTGAAGGAAGAGCTGGGGTTTGTCTCCATGGCGAAAACAGGCTGTAATGGCTTTCTCACAGTGAACTATCCTACATATATCCTGTGTGTATGTGAACTTGACTCACATGAAGATTTTAAGCACCTTAATTTAGGCTTTCAAGTGCAAATAACAGTTCTCTAACATCCCACTTGGTTGCTGTCTAACATAGAGGCAATAAAAATCTGCTTAGCTGGGAAAGAGAGTTGAAGGTTCTGCTACTCACAAGAGAGTTTTATTATTATTATAATTTTTATTTTTCCTGGATTTTAGCCAATGTTTTTGCAACAGGCTATTGTCTTAGTAATTTTTAGATCGGGGCTGAGAACTAGGCCTCTCCATTTCTCAGTGTAGAGACCTTTTCCAGCTCATTCAGAGCTGGTGGTTCTTCTGTGAGCACCTAAGTCTGCTTGTTATATCTAATTCTGATATACAATAAGAGTTTCGTTCAAGAATAATTAATCCATTTTAGAATAACATACATTGTTTTGGAATAAAAAGGTTTTTATATTGGGGTAAAAGGGGTATAATATTGCAGTATTATATGCACATGAGTAACTTTTAGATTAGTTATTACAGAACAACGTATTTCTCTAAAGCTAATCTTACAAATTTAGCTTTGTACACAAGATGTAAGTTCACTCTCTGAGTTAACCGTAGCCATTTTAAAAAGAATTTTTAAAGTAACATTGATTAATCAAATACACTGAAGGCATCCTGGGTAAATTTTCATGACCCTGGGTCACCCTTCATATTTTCCATTTCCCATGTCCAGATGTTGCATATGTATTTCTTTCTATGTTTCTGAAAAGAGAAAGTGTCAGTGACTGTACCAAGTATTACTGATTCCTTCCTTTTTCAATAATAGGCCAACATCTTAATCAACATAGATTGAAGGCATTCTGTGTCACTGAATAAAAATGAGTATGTAATAAATGAGTCTTTAAAATTCCCGAGTATTAATTTGATATAGACCTTTAATATAACTTATTTCATAAAGAAATATCTGTGAAATTATTGTCATATTTTCAATTCATTTGGATAGTGTTCTGTATGCTAGCAGCTGTGCACTGTATTTCTTTCTTAACTCATTTCTTATTTATTGTGGACATGTCAACCTACATGTCCAAATTTATAAATAAGTGTATGTTTCACAGATGTTTTTGAAAGTCCTTAACATAAAACTGTGACAGTAAACAAAATCCTAATTTAACATCCTAATGACAAGGCCAAAACACCCACTTGTCTCGGTGGGGTACAGGAGTACACTTAGCAGATTTAAAGCCTGGATAAAGTATGCAGGTAAATTCTGACCTTACTTTCTCAGTTATGCCTTGAAATTGTGGCACATATGGCATCCCAAGTTCTTTAGGTCTAGATTATCCAGAAAATATTTCTACACTGTAATGCATTTTAATTTTATGATTTAATGCTAGTCTGGATAAGATCATTTACATTTGACAATCTTCTGCCAAATCTAAATTGTAAAAAAAGGGGTAAAAAAAGAAAGAAAAAAAAAACACACACACATTATGAATACAATTTCAGCTTCCTTTTGCATGTATGGTGTAGTTGTTGTTTTTGTTGTTGTTGTTTGTTCCATTTTGTTTTTCTTCTGCTTGATTTTTCAGTGTTTCTATCTCTTTCTTACTTGAAGGAAAGATTTAAAGCATACATTTGTCATGCTGTTTCTTTTGACTTACTAGCATGTCAGAGGGTCTGTTCTAATTTATCTCTATTTTGTCTTATTTTTTTAGTTTCATAGCATACGTTGATTAATGTCAAAGTGTGTCAGCAAATAAGTGCATTTTGTTATATGTAATCACAAAAATAAGAGTGTTTACCTGTGCCTTTGTTGTTGTTATTGTTTTTTTTTTAATTTTATTTTTATTGAGTCATGTTCTACATCTATTCACATACAACTGACATCAAATTCAGCAGGAGCTTCATACTTTTACATGAGATAGGATGAGGTCTTAACATATTCATACATAGTGTATTTTGCTATGATGATTGTTATATTTTGTAGACTGATTACATAATAAAAGTTCTCCAGCAGTTCATAAAAAAGTATCTAATGAGTACCATCTCAGTAGAGTACGCTTTACGTATGATTTGAAAAAAATTTCACAAGTGTTCAAATGTAAGTTTCTAAAATGAATCCTAGAGAAAAGTGGTTATATGTAGCCAAAATTTGGCAATTTCAGAAGTCGTAAGCAGCTTTTTTTTGTTGTTGTTGTTTTTCTTGGAAATATTTATGTCAAGTTTCATTTTGCACAAAATGTTTAATATGAAATCTCCCTTTAGGAATGTCAATTGACATCGACATTGACAAAAATAATTAAAAAAAAAAATAGTTTTAAAAAGACTGGGTGGTCAGCAACTTTTTCAAAAAAATAAATATTCTTCACAGTAAACAGATTATTGGGATTTGTGCTCATGATGCTGATGATTTAGTCAGGTTCATCATGTATACAGCAATTCTCATTCTCTTTGGTTTTATGTCCTTTGTGTTTACAGTAGGGTAACTGGACCATTAGACATTTTAGTTTAGTTTCCGGACTGTTTTGTGCATGTCTGAAGTGCCTGTATGTACGAGATTGACTGATTATGGTGATATACTGCTGTTACTAATTTGTTTCCCATTTCCAATTGGCTTTTACTTTTTACAGCTTTGAGCAGTAATTCAGTCCCCTACGCCTCCCTGATTGGCTCTGTGTCCTCCCTCTCTAGCCAAACTACCACTCAGTCCTTATATGATAATAACTCTCTCCCACGATTCGCTCGAAAAGGTCTAAACATCTTTGTCTCTATTATTTTCTCGGTTTAAGCACTGTTTTAGATGTACATCAGTCCACCTCCATTTCTGGATCAATCGAGAGTTCTCTTGTGCCTTTTCACTCACATATTTTCCATGGGGGTGCTTGATCTGGATCAAACAGTTTAATTTTTAGATGACTGTCACCCACACTCTTATTATGATAATAGCCAATTTCTTTTAAGCAGCATTTCTAACAAAATGGGAGACAACTAGAACTCATTCAAATAAATCAAGTATTGTAGACTAACTTGTTAATTGAAATTCTAATAAATCTTGCTATTATATCTGAATATTCTGTTTTGTTAGTTGACTGGCAATTTGCTTTAATGTCTACATTAAATACTGTCTCACCATCACATATGTACTATGAAGGTAATATGTAAATATATATTTATAGGGTCAGCTGAATTAGGAACAGCACTGCAGGATATTATTAACACGATGCCTGAAAATGTAAAAAAAAAAGAATAAATAAATAAATAAAGTAGAATTAAAAAAAAAAAAGAGGAAGGAAAAACATTCTAAAGTGTGACTGTGTTGTAACCACATGGTCATTTTCAGCTACTTTATGGGAAATGCAAGTTAATTGTCTTAGGCATGCTCTTGAAATTCATGGTGACAAGCAAACAGCATTGTGCAACATGGCTTCCAGCTTGAGCCCCCTTGAGTCATCACTGTTTTTCTTTTTTAATTTAAAGAGATTTTGGGGTTCACTAGCTTAATTTTTCTAGCCAGCTCTGATTTCTTCCTGAAACAATTGAAAACTCACTTCATTTAAGGATGAAGAGGAGAATGTAAGCAGTTTGGAGAAGGGTCATGGAGACCGACTGAAACAATTATGTTCGCAAAATATTGCCTGGCAAATCTTCAGCTGGCAGATTGTGCTAGCTGGCCCCACATCTCTTCTGTCTTCCTTTTGCCTTGCTGTCCCTGTATTCCTTTCCTCACCCCTCTCTATCTCTGATTCCCAGCTCTTACTCTTCTTTTCCACTTAGTATCTTCATTAGTAGACAAAGATGTTTACACCTGAAGTAGATTGTAGGTATTTTTGGGGGTTGATAAATGGGGTTTTAGATTAAACATGTTTTAAGGTACTAGTGCAGTCAGTATTTGTGTCCAACCAAACTGTACAACCCCTGCTTCTACAATCTGCTACTAGTGAAAACATTTTTGAAGCTATAATTGTCTGATGTCCAATCTTCTCTTCAGTGACTGTTGTCTAAAAGCAGTGGTGCATGTAATTCTAGTCATTCATAGTTGCATGTGAATGTCAGTCACCTCAAAATTTCATAAAATATTTAAGTATTTCTAATTTAGTCAGAATGTGTAGTCAGCCTTCTAGACCTTGATACATTGTTATTAATTCTCAAGCAATCCATTTCTTTTTCTTTTTCTTTTTCTTTTTTTTTTTTTAAATGAACTCTATGAGTTAGTTTTCTCTTGGTTTGAGTTTTGTTTTGTTTTGTTTTGTTTTTTACCATTTCCTTTGCAGGTTCAGATGTCTCCGGTTACCTTGGTAACCTTCATTCTTCAAGTTCTTTTTTCTTGATTACGCATAAGTCACTTTGCTTTCTGTCAAAATACTATTCTTTCCCCTTTAGGGCTTTTCAATGTCTGTTTCTCAGCTCACCTTTCCTCATCTAATCCAATGCAGTTTCCATTTCATACAGTCCAGCAGAAGAAGTTTGAAATGACATTAAGAGTCATTACTCAAAGCAGAGGTCGACATCAGGTCTAACTCTCATTTTTCCATGCCTACCTAACCTCATTGTCTCATCTCAGAGTAACTCTTTCCTTTACACTAGGATTGTTAGCTTTGGGAATATGCTTGGTGACTTGTTTTAATTTGGCTTCAGAGCTCATTTATCCAGAGCATGTTGTGCTTTGAGTAACCAAACTATTTGCCTGCTTCTCTCACATTTGACACCTTTACTACTTACATATTTCTAGCCATTCTAACTACTACATTTTCTAAATTTTACTATGATGCCATCAATGTAGTTTATTTTAAATTTGGTTCTTCTTTCCTGTACAACAGGTATGGCCAGTCACCCTCCAATACCTATCTTGGAACTTGCAGATCACATTGAAAGACTGAAAGCAAATGACAATTTGAAGTTCTCACAGGAGTATGAGGTAATTTGCCCCATTTTCTTATCATTCAAATTATCAAAAATGTCATGCTTTCTATTTCTCTAGATTTAGTGCTGGTATGTATTCACCCCGGTGGTGCCATTTTTATGATAAAACCATGTTAAAATATGTCCTCTGTGTAGATGGACTACATTGGCAAGGTGGCTCCTTTGCTTCTAACAGTGTGTTCTTTTTATAAGGATCTGTGTCAAGCAGATTCCATGTGCACATGCTTGAAGCAGTGTCCTGCCAATAATACTATATTGATAATCTGTGAATGGTGCTCTGTAAGAGTGGGAAGGAACAGATTAATCATTTACAAGCCATATTGTCAGTAATCTATGAATTACACCTCCCAGGACAGGGATAGTTACTGTGGAGAGCGATAGCTTCTTATGTCAATAATTTGTTGCTAAAGGAACTTGGAGAGCTATCCATTAAATAGATCCCTAACTGGTTCTTCAACACCAATAAGGCTTATCATGTCAAAAATCTATGGACAAAGTATACACTGGATGATTAGGAAAACCATGCTTCTTCAGAGCAGATATGGGCTGTCCTGTCCGTTATCCAATGATTAACAGCTCCCAGAGGGATCACTGACACAGTATTTTCTTTATAGTCTATTGTGTCACTGATCCTTGCTTAAAAGTCCTCAAGATTTTGTTGTCACGGTGGAGTAATAACACATTATTCTAATTTTAACTGCACATTTCTTGTATTTGAAGGTTCCTATAAACAGACAGTGCAATAAGCAAACAAACAAACAAAAAACTGAGAAAGACTGTCATGTGTTAGTTCCACATTAACATGTACAGAGATTCTGTAAATATCTAATGTATTTAAAGCCTTGACAAGAAATATTGTAAATGAATACTTAATATTGTAGAAGAGAACTAAAGTCACTTATCATTTTATTGAATGCTGTTCAAAAGACTTAAGATTGCTCCAAAAAAATCTTTTTAGATATCAAAAGGAATATATAGACTGCACAATTAATGAAATTTCTTTCGAGAATCTCAGGGTTGCTGTTTCCTGTTGCAATTACACACACACAAACACACACACACATACACAAAAAAAAAAAAAAAAAGGAATATCTTTTCACATTTCTGCATGTAAATGTATTCTTAAGTATGAAGACTGAAATACTTTCTGTAATAAAGAACTGGACAGGGAAATTAGTGCAACAGTATTTACCATAAAAAATGCTAATATTTGGTACAAATTTTACAATCATTTCTTGTTGTAGTATAGGCAAATTAATTGGAATAACTCTGTAGGAAATTCCACCTAATAAATAAAAAATGCCATTATATGTCATATAATGGACTATAGTTTCCATTAAAATATACAATGCACCTTGAAGAGGAGTCTCAGGGGAGACCTTATTGCTCTCTACAAATACATGAAAGAAATGTACGGGGAGCTGTGGGTTAACCTCTTCTCACGGGTAACTAGTGATAACAGGTCTCTTCTCATAGGTAACTAGAGGAAATGTCCTCAAGTTGCACCAGGGGAGGTTTAGGTTAGAAATTAGGAGCCATTTCTTCTCAGAAAGAGTGGTTAGGCATTGGAACGGGTTGCCCTGGGAAGTGGTGGCATCAACGTCCCTTCATGTGTTCAAGGAAAGGTTGGACATGGTTCAAGGAAAGGTTGGACATGGTTTAGTGGATGACATTGTTAGTAGGGTAGTGGTTGGAATAGATGATCTTGAAGGTCTCTTCCAACCTCTGTAATGATTCTATTCTATTCTATTCTATTCTATTCTATTCTGTTCTGTTCTGTTCTGTTCCGTTCCGTTCCGTTCCGTTCCGTTCCGTTCCGTTCCATTCCATTCCATTCCATTCCATTCCATTCCATTCTATTCTTCATTTACTGTACATGACGCGTGTTGTGAACATGACGTGGTTCTTCTTATGTTGTAGTAAGAAGTAAAAGAAGTAGAAGTAAAAGCCATGGTGTTTGGTATTTCTATATTATTTAAATCATTAAAATCATCTTGAGAATGTAATCATAATCATTTACAAGCAGTTTTGTGAAGATATGTTAATTTACTGAAAACTTAGTATATATACCTTAAGAACTTTTACCATTTGGCATATACAGCTCAGATTTCACATTCTGTATTTATTTACTTATATATTTTGTCAAAACATACCATCTGGGGTAGAGCAATCAGACACTGAATATTGACATGTGGCCAACTATAAATCAACATCAAGCTTCATTTCCGTTGGTTGGCATTTCTCCAATGGACAGTCAAAAATTACCTTTAAAATACCAGCTTTAGAGAAAGCCACTTTATTTCCAGCTACTGCAATGTTCACACATTTTGAAGTAGAATTACTCAAAAACACTGCTATTTAATTTCATGGTCTAGTCTAGGAAGTGGACAAAGGTTGCAGTTTGGTGTTCACTGTAAGTCATCTCCCTTTCTTGGCTGTGCATTCCTGTTGTCTCTCTTGTGTGCCAATCCTGGCACTAGTGTATGTGCAGCTGTTCAAGGATTATCTCAGTGGAAATAGATTTAGCTGAGAACTAATTGTTTATATTTTTTTTTGCTGTTTTTAGTTGGATCAGTTCCCCTGAATGAGCTAACCACATGGCTGCATGAGCTGTAGTGCCAGCACAAGGGAGATGGTGGGAACATTTGTGGTTGAGGACTGGGACCTTGTCTATCCTCACTAATGTCCCTTAAAAAGCAACTGTCAGAT
>NC_089912.1:51520820-51522098 GCF_040182565.1 Anser cygnoides | reverse complement strand
TCTCTCTCTCTTCTCTCTCTTTCTCTCTTTCTCTCTTTCTCTCTTTCTCTTTCTTTCTTTCTCTCTTTCTCTTTCTCTTCCTCTCTTTCTCTCTTAAATAAATGAATAAACAAACATGCAAAACAAAAGCCTGCCATAATCACTCTGTAGGGACAGTAAACAAGCATTCTCACGTCAGATGCATGGCAAATTGAAGAAGGAAAACCTCATTCCTCAAACCACTGTGGAAAATTCCAAGGAATCCTGCTGCTGCCAAGGACTGCCTACTTCATCTCCACATCTGTGTTAGCTGGTGGAGCTCAGCCCTCCAGGTGCTTGGGGCAGAGGGGCACCACTGTGATGGCCACAGCTCATCTGAAAATTCAGAGGAATCAAGCCTCCTGCCTGATTTCCCCCACTGGAAGTTCAGTAGAGCTTTTTTTAAACATCTTAACCAAAATACTTTACTTTTCTTCCTACAGATATCTTCAAACTTGGAGGTCGTTGAGCACTATTTTTTTTTCCTTTCTGTGACTGATGAAGGCCTGTCAATCTTGCAAGATCACTCGTGGATAATGATATGAATATCCACTCCCTAAAACAGGATTTGGTTTTCTCTCCAGAACAGCTACTTCCAGTCTTTTGGTGGGGAAAGTAGGATGTGAATAAGCTTTCTTAGAGCCTTACTGGTCTCCAGCCCACTTGTCCCCATGAACTTAGAGTTGATAAGCCTAGTTTGGATAACTCCATGAAAAAGATGAAACTGCAGCTAAAAGAGTGTGCAGGAGTGTTCCTTGGTCCTGTTCCACACTCCATATACATCTGTTAGTCAACAGGTAGTCTGAGTACATTGTGATGATAACATGGTTCTAGGCAAAGAGTTGCTTCCAAAGTTAGATGCTATGGGTGATCAGAAAATTTGTTTCTAGAACTCTTGTAGACAGCTCTATATGCAGAGAACACATATGCTGTGAAATTAAAGCTGACGAGGAATGAAAACTCACAAATTCTGTTCCCTTGCAGAAGTTGTAAACTCTACAGAAAGTCAGATAAGAGAGAGCGAGACTACTGCTTAACACACATGACAGGCAGGAGGTTTGGCTTTCATCAGTTGTTTTGATCTGTAGCCTCAACAGATGCTGTCCAAAGAGAGCATGTCCTCACAGTTGAAATGGACAAGGGACATCTGCATGTAACCTGAAGGATTAGACATTAGCTCAGTATTTCCTATGCAGCAGGGTAAGAAGGATAACTGACTTTCAAGTACTGTTTTCTTCTCACAATTTAATGCAGTTTTGT
>NC_089912.1:51493320-51515820 GCF_040182565.1 Anser cygnoides | reverse complement strand
AACTTTGACTGACTTGAAACTTTAAATTTTGGCACCTGTCAGTTAGTAAAAAATTACATTGTAAAATCAAAAGACGTGAAATGAATTGAATCAAAGATTATTATTATCATTGTGTAACCAATTCACAATTTATGATAAACTGAGTCATCAGTGATAGCCCCTCTCTCTAGACATTGGTTAAAATTAAATCCTTTTTTTTTTTTTTTTTCTTTATGGGGCAAATCCCAGTTGTATTGATGAAATTCATGGTGCTTTTCTGCTTTTTCACTTTTCTGCTTATCTGACTCCTGAATTTGTATACTACATTGGGTGGCTTGCATCATGTGAAACTGTCCCTCTTGGAGACCACTGGAACTTGGCATGCTCTGACTACTGCTGTTCTCAAATGCATCCAAAATCTTGAAGCAAATCCTAACTGGAGGATCTGAATGTTTTTTTCGAATCTTGATGTAGAGGTTGGCTTTAAATTTGTTTGGAAATAATTCAAGATTCAAACTTTACAAATGAACCTAGCTTCGGTGTTGAGCTTGGAACAAGCCAGACAGTAGACTTTTGTTCTGCTGTCCAACCAACCATGATCTTATTCGTTTACATTAGGCATTGTGACCTTCACTTTCACTAGGACATTCTAACTCTGTCACCAACTTAAATGGCTGTTGCAAGTTGCATTTCAAGCTGATGTGACATTTAACAAACAACTTGTGACTTAGACAAGTTCCTTGTGGTGATGCAGTGGGCATTATATGCACTGGCTGATGCATTGTCATTCGGAGTTGCTTAGAGAGCTTACTAAAACTCCCATTAAGAAGCAAAACCACACAGAAAAGCTATGAATGATCATTTCTCTTACACTGCTTCCACTGTTGTCCCTGTGATCAACTTGCCAGTTGCCAGAGACCATCTGTTTAAGGTCAAGGATTAAGTGAAGGTTAGATGATACCCAAGGCTTTTGCAGTAATACGTTCTTTGAAACCTTTTTTTTGTTGTATTGTAAAATAGAGACGAATGTTCCCTATTGCAGATCGTTTATGTTCATTTTCTCCACAGTAAAAGCTATGTCTGGCATGTCGTTGTTACACCTATTTTACCAGCTTATGATCCATGTGCTCAGTTAGGACAAAAGTGTCTGTTTTATGGAAAGCTGAAAACCAGCTCATTTAAACAACAGAAAGAGAAAAGGAAGCTTGTTTTCTTCTCTATGGTTTGTATACTGGCTGCTAAAGGAGTACTTGGAACATGACATTTATTGTCAGAACATGTAAGTGTGGAAAAATGAGATTCCTTTTTATTTATTTATTTATTTATTTATTTATTTATTTATTTATTCTTCTGCTGAAACAGGAATGGTTTCCAGAACTTTTGCACTGGAAGGCTACGTTTGCAGTCATCATTATTCTGTACTTCTGAGCTCTGTACTGATTTGTTCCACCATGAGTTTGGGCAGCCATAATCTATAAAGCACAGGGGATGTCCCCTTGCTGTGTTCCTGTAGCTGTAGCATTGCACAGAGACTACCTTTTTTCATGGTGGTGCTAGGCTATACCTGCAATAAAACTGGAATAAATTACAGTCCTGGCATGTGGTCTCCATATTCGCTTTTATGTCTCAGGGAAAAAAAAAAAAGAAAAAAAAAGTTACCTACAAATGTCCAAAGCTTGAGTTAGAAATTCTGTGGTTTATAAAACTCATAGATTAGTTAACAGTTTTTTTTTTTGTACTTTTTTTCTTTCCATCTAATAGTTTCATATGTAATCTGAAATAATCTAAACAACTCCTCCTTGAGTCAAGACACATCCATCCCTGTACACCTTCACTGCTGGCTGTCATAGATGCTGTACATAGAAGTATGTATCCTTTTCTACAAGATAGCATCTTACGGGGACAAGAGGAAGAACAGAAAGAAGGAATTATTATTCAAATTGCACATAGCAGGAACTGGGCAACAGTTACTGACTTGTCTGTGATAACTGTAACTTAAGCAACTTTCAGAGCTTTACGTGCCAAATACCCATGTTACAGCACAGCACATCGTACTCAGCATTTTTGCTTTTTATTTGTCTGAGTCAGTCATACTAATTTTGCATTAATGCTTATGTATCACTGCCATGATTAGAAGAACTATTTGGAAACCATGTCCTGCTAGCTTCCAGGGTACAGCGTTGCAGAACAGAAAAGTCCCTAACACAGTGAGCTTACAATCAAGGCACCTCTAAGCCTAAGGAACAACAGCATTTTTGATGTTATTTAGAGTTTATTCTTGTGCCATTGAGAGTTCACTGAAAGCCCTAATTTTTATTCCAGCCAAAGATCCCTGGAAAGACAGCTTTATTCACTGAATTCACAGATCAATGCAGCAAGATTTGCATATAGGCAAGTATATAAATCCTGTCTCGCCTGTATATTTTCCTTCTCTTGCAGTCTGAATTTTTAAAGAGTTCCTAGTCAGGGAAGCAATAGCCTGACAGTACTCAGAAAATGAACTCCTTTGTTTATCTGAAGTATAGGTAAAGCCCAGTGAGGGAGCAGTACCAGCTTTCTCTGACTGTGCCCACCCATCTGGCAGCAAGCATTTCAAGAGAAGACAAGACTGCCCAGCCTGTATGTTTGTTCAGTCATTGGCTTTTTTTTTCCTCTAAGCATGAGTTTAGGTGTTGTCAAACTATGGGTCCAAATAGCTGGATGCAATCTTTCTCCAACACTCTCACACCCTTTTTCGCAAATAAAAAGGGGGATATGTGCACTGCAGCCTTCAGACCCAACCACATCCTGGGCTGCATCAAAAGCAGCGAGGCCAGCAGGGTGAGGGAAGTGAGTGTCCCCCTGCTCTGCTCTTGTGAGACCCCACCTGGAGCCCTGTGCTCAGCTCTAGTGCCCCCCAGCACAAGAAGGACACGGACCTGTTAGAGCAAGTCCAGAGGAGGTCACGGCGATGATCAAAAAGGAAGCACTCTCTTATGGAGACAGGCTGAGGGGAGTTGGGGGCTGCTCGGCCTGGAGAAGAGAAGGCTCCAGGGAGACATTGTAGTGGCCTGCCAGTACCTAAAGGGGCCTAACAATGGAAAGCTGGGGAAGGACTCTTTGTCAGGGGGTGGAGTGGTAGGACAAAGGGGAATGGCTTTAAACTAAACAAGGGTAGGTTTAGGATTAGATATGTTAGTTTAAAATTCTTCACTCAAGGGGTAGTAAGGCAAAATAAAACAGGTTGCCCAGGGGCTTAGGGAATCTGATCTAGTGGATATGTCCTGGTCCATGGCAGAGGGGTTGGAATCACATGGTCTTTAAGGTCCCACACAACCCAAACTATCTATGATTCTGTGATATGCCTACAATCACCTTCCAGTTTCTAACCTGTGGAGTACACTTCAGTCACATTCACAAACTTTCTAAAGCAATGAAAATGGAAACTTTTTTTTTTTTTAACATGCCAAAATTTAAAATTCTCTTTTAATTGCAGCCTTAAAACAAATAGGTTTTAATGAACAGCATCAAATCCATAAGAGAAACCTATGAAAACTATAACACCGTGGGTGCCATTTCTGACTCAGCACCTTTTCCTCCTGAGCTTAACCTGAGAACTAATGTTCATTTTGCTGCTAATCTGTTGAAAAACCCCTGAATTTTTGGTCTCCACAATGGCATTGAATTCAAACTAGGAACCATAAGGCCCTTGTGGTAGCACCATCCCACTGCTGAAGCTCCTTAATAAATGATGAATTTGTTGCTGCGCTCTCTATCCTTAAAGGTATGTGTTCCTAAAGAACTTAAAGTCAAAGTCACTCCCGCCCCCCCCCCCCCCCCCCCCCCCCCCCCAATCTTGTATTCTGTTGCAGCTCACAAAACCATCACTCTGTCCCTTTCTGAAGACCAGCAAAATCAGTTGTCTCGGTCAAAAATACATGCAGTTACTGTCTTGGTGTAGCTTGGTCTGAAAAGGAGTCTGGTTAATTAACATTGATTACAATCCACCGTCTGCAAGTAAAAATTGATCGCCAAGGTTCCTAATTTGAATGCCTCTCTGTCCTACTTTCTCTGGTTCTGTGGCTATCCAATGAAAGACATGGGGATGGAGAGTTAACCCACTTTTTAAACGTCCCAGCTATTTGTAGGCACCCCTGTGAAAGATGTCAGTGATCCTTCTGGTCCCGCTTTATCACCTGCGGGATGGCCATTTGTTAGCACAGCATCTAATTGCTGCAAATTGTCAGTGTGCACATTTGGACTCTGTTCAACACTCCATTTTTTATTGAGAGAGGAGCAATGGTATTGATTTTGGATAGCCAGAGAGAATGCCAAGGATATTAGTAAGGAGCTCAGAGAACACAACACATAAACTTTTATGACATGATGTCAAACTGGATTGTGCAGGCATAAATGAAAAGGACAACATCTTCTGTAATTACTGCAAACACATGCTATACATCTATTAGAAAAAGGCTACATTTGAATGAAAAAGAAACTTTGCAAAAGGCAGCACCTTAGAAAATTTTGCCAGAATGGAAAAGGGGAAAGAGTTTTAAATGTACCTCTAGAAATGGCAGGAGCCATGAGCTGTATTTCTGATGCTGCTGCTATTTCACTGTGACTGAAATCTATATTTGTGCAGACTGGTGAACCACTTTCACCCTCCTTTGAGTATGCTTTTGTGTAATCCCAAGCGAAGCACTGGCATTCTCCCAGTGAAGCTTGTTTGAGGGCGGGTTCGAACACAGACTGCCACAGACTGAGTGAGGTTTGTCTTCTTCCTCCACACCAAAGTGAACTTCACCCCTATGAGGGGTGAAATCTCTCCCCCCAAAAAGGAACCAGTAACCACCTGAACCACTGTAGCATAAGGAGTAACCATTACAATGAAGTTTAAAATAAACAGCAATTTAACCAGCTAAACCAATACTTTCAGCATTCTTCAAGCATTTAATTCAGAGCCGCAGGTGAGCTGGTGAAAGTTACAGCGTGGCTAAACCGGCTTATATCTGAGCCCTTGCTTTTCTGTAAAGTGGTCGCACAAGAGTTTGTGGTAAATGGTTTGTGCAAATCAATGTCAGAGCCATACATTCCGATGTTTTTTCTTCTTGTGTCTGCTGCTCTCTGATTTCTCTGTCTTTCTCTGTGTAGTGTGTTATGAATGTCAGTGCGAGTAGTTGTGTTTCAGCTTGCCTAGAATTTCACCCATGAAATCTCGATAGCCCTCCGCAAATTTAAGACAACCAAGGATTCTACATGGCTAAGTCAAAGGGCACAAACTGCAATGCAGGAGGTTTCATCAGAACATCAGGAAGCACTTCTTTACTGTGTGGGTGACAGAGCACTGGCACAGATTTCTCAGAGAGGCTGTGAAGTGTCCCTCCTTGGAGTTCGTCAAAAGCAGTCTGGACAGGGTCCTGGACAAACAGCTCTGGGTGGTCCTGCTTGAGCAAGGGGTTTGGGCCAGATGACCTCTGGAGGTCCCTTCCAGCTTCAACTGTTCTGTGATACAGTGAGGCAACATGAAGAGTATAAATGTACTCACAGTTATTGTGTAATTCTGTTTCTACTTTAGAGTTTATTTATTTATTTTGTTTGTAGATTTATTTGAATTCTCAAAGTCCTGAATTCAATGAGTGAAAATTTTAAAGGTATACATGGCTACTGGAACTAATTTTTGCATGGGGTCTCTTTCTTCAGGCAATAGCAAAAGGTGCAGGAGTTCCCACAGGAATCCCCCCACTGACTGACCAGTACTTCTCCCAACTTTGAAATACTGCTTTAAACTCAGAGCAGCAGTAGATGAATGGTGAAGACTGAAATGATGTCAACAATTTGTGTGGAGGCCAAAAAAAATACAAAGGGGCCCTCAATGGCTTCATCTCTGAATTTGTTGCAATGCAGCTGTGAGTAATAAGTTTGCTTTCTTTTCAGGCACAGTACACTACATCTGAAATAGTTTCTGAACTTAGCACATAGTTTCCTGATCATCTTATGATTTTCCTAGGGGATTAGGAGCCTTTCAAGCATTGCAATGAAGAGTTTGATCTGAACATATCGTGCAGCAGGGAGATGGGTGGTGGTCTGTTGGCTTGATCTCACAGATTGCAGAGCTTGGGGAAAGTCACTATTTAGACATATTAATATCATTTTATTGCTGGCGCTATCATTTATTTTGACTCATCTGAACAGTGGCCAATTTTGTACTATTTTGAGCATGTATGCAGAGAAGCTATGCAAATATGAAAGTTTTCTGTATGGGTGGGTTTAAAAAAACTCAGTGGGAATAAAGAGATAGATTTAGTCTTTCCTGTCATCTAAAATATATAGAAGGTCTCCATTCATAGCAGTGTCTTCCATTTTAGGAGGTGAACACGGCAAGCAGAAAGGTGTCCCTTCATACATATATGAAGGGCTATTTTATTAAAAATCTTTAAATTTTATTTTATTCCATGAACATGAAATCAGAGATTTTGCACATAGTATTTATTTATGTTTGTATTTAGAGATTTCAGTAATTTCTTTCTGTCTCTTGAAAATGACTAAATAACTACAATAATATCCCTCAATAGAAGTAAATATATAAAATAAAATCAAAAGTAAACAGCATTATGAAGTTGATACAAAGTCAATATATTATTTTTGATTTTGATTTGGAGTTGTGCTGCTGCTTCTGTTGGCATCCCAATTCCTGATGAAAGTGACGTGCCTGACCCTTCAGGTTCATCACCTAGCAGGATTAGCAACAAATTAGATTTTTATTTCCTATATCAGACTGAGAAGGACTCCTCAGTACTCAGTATTTGTGGAGAAAGTGAATGCAGCCTGCAGCCTAAAAACACTTGGGTGTTTTGTTCAGTTAGCTGCCTGCTACTGCGAAGATTTTGGGGTTCATCTTATCCCTACTATTGTCTTCCTGTGGTGGCACAACATGGCTTTTTGTCTGTTTGGTAGCTTGGAAATCTGCTGTGATGTGTTGGGGCATATTTTGCTGCTGATATGAACAGCAGCTGTTTTGTGATCTTTTCAGGGAAAACACCTTCTTGTGTGGATGCAGTGGACCAGTTTTGGTGATTTAGGAGCTTCCTTCAAGCCCTCCATGCCCATGTTTCTTTCACTATTACTTCCAAATGCATAGCCCTTAATTCCCAAGGAAGTCCCTTGACTCTGCTCAGTAGGAATGAAAATACCAGCCTTCAAGGACATCTATCTAGTCTCAAGTGTCTGCAGTATGAGGAATGGAGAATGCAAAATCTTTGGTGCGGGGATTTGTCTTCTCTTACTTATTGTACATCTAGTCAACAGCAAGGACAGGCATCAGGTTAATAATACTGAGAATTATGATGTAGACAGATATGACTGATCTTGCTCTGGAGATCGGACAAAAAGTCTAAATCAAGGGAAAAAGCACAAATAAAACACAGGCAAATAAGTGAGATTTAAAAGTGGCCAAGGATCTGCTCCTTTCTTTGTTGTCCATAAAAATGGTTCCCATCACTATATTCTCTGGTGGTCTTTCTCACAACTCCCTTCTCCTCCCAGGTCTCCAGGAGAAAAAAAGTAATGAAGGAAGAAAGAGGTATAGTGTCAGCAATGGATACTTTGATGGCTATGTGAAAGCTAGGCAAATATTAATGATTTTACTAGGGAAAAGAGAAGGTGAAAAAATTTACGTGGCATCTGCCAGATCTCCACTGCAGAGAGAAAATGGCCACAGACACTAGGCCCTCTGCTCTTGCTGAAGACCAGGAAGGGAAAACTTGAAATGAATGGGATGTTAACACTCATGGCTTTTGATAGGGATTCATTCATACAAAGAAAAGATTTTGCTTATGAGACTGGGAAAAACGTATTCCAGAAGTCCTGCTCAGTTATCTGTAAACTGAAAATTTTGTTCGCTTCAGGGTTTTTCTTAAGATTTAAAATAAAATTACTGAAGTTTCATTTCTCTTTCTTTCTTTCTTTCTTTCTTTCTTTCTTTCTTTCTTTCTTTCTTTCTTTCTTTCTTTCTTTCTTTTTTTCTTTCTTTCTTTTTCTTTCTTTCTTTCTTTCTTTCTTTCTTTCTTTCTTTCTTTCTTTCTTTCTTTCTTTTTCTTTCTCTTTCTTTCTTTCTTTCTTTCTTTCTTTCTTTCTTTCTTTCTTTCTTTCTTTCTTTCTTTCTCTTCCTTCCTTCCTTCCTTCCTTCCTTCCTTCCTTCCTTCCTTCCTTCCTTCCTTCCTTCCTTCCTTCCTTCCTTCCTTTCTTCCTTTCTTCCTTTCTTCCTTTCTTCCTTTCTTCCTTTTTCTTTTTCTTTTTTCTTTCTTTCTTTCTTTCTTTCTTTCTTTCTTTCTTTCTTTCTTTCTTTCTTTCTTTCTTTCTTTCTTTCTTTCTTTCTTTCTTTCTTTCTTTCTTTCTTTCTTTCTTTCTTTCTTTCTTTTTCTTCTTTCTTTCTCTCTATCTCTCTCTTCCTTCCTTCCTTCCTTCCTTCCTTCCTTCCTTCCTTCCTTCCTTCCTTCGGATGATTTAGTAGTGATGAAGGATTGAAAGACTGTGAGGAAAAACAGTATTTTTGGGACACTAATAAAAGGTTCATTGGGAATTTCAGTTAGTGAGAGAAACAAGGACTAAAACCATAGAGGCCAAGAGAAAACATCTGCAAAAGTAAAAGGTGGCAAGACATACTGTCCCCTTCTGCCACTGCCAATGAACCTGAAAAGGAAAGAAACTATTCTGTCTGAGTGATTCAAATGTACCATTTCTTAGAGAAAAGGCATAATTCTGACATCCACAGGGAAAAGAACATGAAAACCGAAACAGAAACTCTGAGAAATACTTGAGTGCAATGAACAGCAGAAATACATGATGAGTCAGGTGAAAGCCAAATGAGAGCAGGGGTAAAGGCTAGAGATACATGACATTCCCAAGATTTGGTTGGCAAGTATGTGTGTTGTTGATAGGCTTTAGGTTCTTTGAATTCAATGTTGTTTGGTTCTGAAAGCACAAACTGAGGTAATTTCTACTAGGAACAAAAGCATTCATGTCAATCCTGTAGGTCTTCATAGATTCTGAATAGCTGCTGGGATCCGGATGCCCATTTCACTCACTTGCCACTGAGCGGTGCAGTCCAGATTCAGCTTGTTCTCACCAGCTGGCTAGATTGAATGTTCACAGCAATGCTCCAGAGTGTTGTCTGTGAGAATAAATGCATATTTGGCACAATCTCCTCAGCAGCAGTAGGTTGACACCTTCACCAGATGGATCTTGGGCTTGCATGAATTCTCCAGGTCCCAAAAATGTATCTCTTACACTTAGTTTACACTGATTTTGCTACAGTTTACACAGCTGCTGGGGATAATGAAGAAAGTGCATGTATTTTTTGCAAGCAATATTTAATCAAAATATTAGCGATAAATATAGGTACGTGTCCCATTATCTGTTGGATACTGCAAGTTGCATAACCTCTTTAAAAATTAGTTTTAGTAAGGATGCATCATGAAATTAATACCTTTTGAAAGCTGTGCTCTTGTTGTACACTTTATAAGCCTTTCAATAACTGTGATTTTGAATTTTACAGGATTACATGTCTCTGTCATCCTTTAAGTTTCTGCATTAACTGTGCACATAGAAGAGATGAAAGTAAAGCTGTTATATGTGATAGGAATTTCCTTTAGGAAATTTTATTTGGATTCAGGAGTGATTACTGAAATGTACAAAATTTTTTCTTTTGCAGGAAAAAAAAAGAAAAGAAAAGACAGAACAAGGTCAGCGTCCTAGAACTTGGCTTGTCTTTTCCTGAAGTAACAGGAAAGAAGAAATTAAAAGTTTATCACAACAATAATTTTCAAGCCTGAAGCTGGCTGGTTGGAAAAATCATAGAATAAATATCTTCAGAGATGAGGCCACAATGATCTTAGACAATAACTTTCAGTATTTTTTTCTGTATGTAGTTTGAGTTATATCATTTTGTTAATGAACATGCATAATTTTATATGTTGTTCTATCTGTTGGACACCAAAGTTCTGGTTCATAGGTACTTAAATAGATAGATAGCTGGCTTTGTATTCAAAAAGTGGACAGTTTAAATACAATTGAGCATGTATTTTGGAATGACTTGAAGCAACTATTTGTGTTGCAATTTATATATTTACACCAAAGAGAAAGATAAGTGAGTCAACTGACTGCTAGGCATACTGCATGCTCATTTTTGGAGAGCTGCCAGCAGGAAAAATCTTCAGCTGGCACAGGAACTGGTGAAAGTCCAGGCAAACTGATACAGTTCTCAGGTAACTCTCCTCTCAGGAGACCAAGTTTGATTCCTGACAGGGGTCAGCACCAGATTACTTTCAATAAACAGTAACCTGCCTCCTGGCTGCTGCTCTTCCTCTGGTACAATTATACAGTTGCATGTCTGTCATTATTCTCCAAACAGTAGATGTTGCTCCCAGTGATGGATGAGAAATGCACCTTTTGACATAATGAACCAAATGACTCCTTTGTCCTTTTCATAATTGTTGTGGACTGGCTGTCATGAGTGGAAGAAAGAAATGGAGAAAATCTGAGGAACAGACTGAGCAGGAAGAAGCATTTCAGAATAGCTCTGGATTTAGGGAAGCCAAAGAGGAAAAAAACGCAGATCTCTGTATTTCTGTAATTAATGTGTGAGCAGAACCGGGGTCCCTCGAAGGGTTCAGTTTGGACTCTACAGCTTTTTATGGACTGTGCTTAAAAGTGGAATGGGAATGAAACCTGCTCTAAGACCAATCACAACAGATTCTGAAAGTTTTATGTTCTTAAAAGATAAAGATTGAAAGTTTTATGTTCTTATAAGATAAAGATTGAAACTTTTATGTGAGAAAACATGATTACCCATGCTCTGATCATTCATAAAATTACCCTATTCCATAAGCTAAATACTGCCTATCTTTAAATATTCTTCTCTTGTATTCAGTCAGACTTTCTCTGATTTTGTCTGGGCTTTCTCTTTGTATCATTCTTCATACCTTCTTCAACGCAGTGAGTCCTGCCCCTGCTTGCTCTTTAAAGAGCAGTTGCTGTGTTCTCACAGTCTTTTGGGTTTGTTCAAAACCCCTTGTGCACCCCTAGGAAGAGTTTCTGGATAGCTGTCTTCATGAAGGAAACCTTAATGGGGAGAACCAGAGCAGAGGCTTAGCTAAGTCTGTAGCCCTTAGCTGGGATTTTTCCCTGAGCAGGTAAGCTTCAAAACAGACAGAGCAGATCAGATAGCACCCCTAAACCAGTTATTCACTCCTTCCCAGCAAATGACCTACTCACTTGTCTGGTACCAGGGTCACAAATTCAAACTTTAATGTAGTTAACTAATGTGACACCAAAGCAAATAAAAACAAGTTCAAATTTGGATGTCTGAAATATATATATTTAATATGCTTATATACCTGAGGATGGGATTTAAAGATTTCAGATGCCAAAGTTCAAAGTTTTTTTGCTGCATTTTCAACCAATACAAAGTCAAAATTTTGCATTTAATTTTCCAAGATAGAAACAATGCATTTAGTTAGACATGTCCACCCACTGCATTTGGTAGGGCAAACACCCCACGGAACAAACAGCATAGGTTAAAATGAAGACTAGGAAAACTAATAATCTTTGCACTGACACTTGTTAAGTCTGGAATGCAACCAGAATATTCTTTTGATAGATTTCTTACCAATTAGAAAATTGCAGGTATGCAAAACTGATCCATTTTACTATTATCTTGCCAAAATGGGATCTTAATCCAACATACTACACAACGTTGGATAGGTTAAAAAAAAAATTAAAAGGCTATATTTTAAGGAAAAAAAAAGACCCTCCCCACAATCATTGAACTCCTACAGGCTGATGCTTCACTGTGAGTCAATTTGCTGAAATCTCTGTATGGTATTTTTGCTTTCTGCTAGGGTGTTCTGGAAGATGGAATTATGTCTTCATTGACTTCAGGTCCACTTTTTCCCATTTCTATACCACTTTTCCTGGGAAAGACTGAGTAAAAGCTGAAAAAAACCCTCCAGGATATTTATAGTGTTAATGATGGCAACTGTTTTAGCCTGGCTAACTGTACCATCAGAAACAAGCTGGCAGTAGCTGAACTAAAATAGTCTAAAGAAAACAATAATGAGCTTCAGTCAAGGCAATTATTTTAAACAAACACATTTGTTCACCACACTGGATTGGCTCCCAGATTTTGGCTGATGTTGGTGATGGAGCAGGGTGTGATATCTGCACCTGACTTTCCCCTCTGCTGTTTCCTGCTCAGCTCCTGCTTTGATCTCTGAATATAATTATGAAACCTGAATCAGAACCATGCCCTCATTTCTGCTGCCCCAACTTGCCCTCCTCTCTAGCTCCTAAGGAATTGTGAATCTCAAATGCTTGCCTTTTATTTTCAGTCCAATAAAATGGACCACCTGCAAATTCATTTTTTTTCCTTTTTATTACTTGCTTTTTATTATGTAGTCAACATACTCCAAGAATATCCAGTAAGTGTGTGTAAGACATAATTAATCTTCTGAAAAGAATATATTTTCTTTGCCTAAAAACTTTGTACCAAACCCTTAGCTGACATGCACTGGTAGAGCTCCACTGAAGTCAGCCAACCTATGTTCATTTGCACCACTTGTATGTTTGGCCCAATCCTTTTGCTTTGAATAATAAGTGCACACTGAGATGTATCTTCAAGACTAAAGACATTGTCTTGATTACCAGCTGGAGCCAATTAGCATACCTCTGTTAACTGGAAGGAGGCTATCCTGCTTTGCAGCAGCTAATCATTTGGCCTCCGCAGATATTGTTTCATTATTTTGCATTACTTGCTATCGTAAAAATACATGCATGGCATATACATATATATATATAAATTTATAAGGCTTTACATTGACTTCAGGGGGTTAGAACCTTGTGGTCCTATGTCCTACATGCTGCACTCTAGATCTCCAACAAGTAAACAGTATAGTAATCTCTTAAGGTTACATTGATGTAGTTATGATAACTAATTCCTGCCTACTGGAAAGAGAGCAAAAGTAAAGAATTACCAACCAAAACCAAAGTCTCTGTTTCTCTTTAAAGTAATTCTTGACAAAGATGCGACCTCACCTGTCATTTTAAAATTTCATTTAATCAGGACCAAGAATAACAATGAATCTTATACGTGATCAGGAAACATACATCTCTATACATGCATATGTACATACACACACATACATAAATACACACCAGATCTCTGACTGATCCTTCTTTTCCTACGTTTTTCACTAGCCCAAGTGCAGCATAAAAACCACAGAAGCAAGAACAGAATCATATATCTTACCTCTAATTTTAGAGCTTTGGTTTTGTAAAAAGAATTGTCAAACTTTCCCCAGACACATTTGTTGATACAGAGCTTAGTGTTCATCCTTTATTAACCAGAACATTTTGCTGTAACCATTTTCATGTTACCATCACAAACAGCACATGTCAACTGCATGTGTCTAGTGACTGTTATAAATTCTTCCGGGAGAGTTAAGGTTGTAATACAAGAACATAAGTACATGCATAAAAAGCACAAGCTTACAGGTTTACAGCTCCTGCATAAATGTCCTCCTTATGTTTCCTTTATTTTTTTATTAGAAAGTGACAAAGCAAAGGTCAAGTACCCAACAAAAGACTGCTTTTGCTGACTATTGAACTAAAGCAAACTCGGTTTAGTTAATTTACTTAATCCTTTCTATTGTAGGGGAAGAGCATGAAGGAGCAAATGAAGCATCTCTTTTTCTTCTGTAGTTTTAGAAAAATACTTCAGGTAGTGGAAGCCCAGGTTTAAATCTAGTATCAGGCAGTCCCACCTAATAGTGGCCTTCAGTGGAGTTGCTCAAATTCCAACACAATACAAGTGATGAAAGGCTTGAACCTGTCTTACTTATGGACAGATTGGATTATATTTGCAATATAACTGAAATAAACTTGTTAAATAGCCTTAAATATGTAAAGGACAGACTCTACCCTGTTAGATAAAGTGGCCACTTTTTGCTGTTATAGCTTCACTGACCTTTTAAAGACAGAACTCTTCATTAAACAGTTAAGCACAGAGTTAAAGGGAAAGCTTTTCCATCTCTTTTCTCTGAAGTGTCTAACTTTGAAGTTTTGTAGTGCAAAAGATACAGTTCACAGTGGAGTCAAATACTCACCACAGGAACTACTGTTCTTACAATAGCAGAGGGTGTGTTACAATGGAGATTTGCTGAATATACAGACTTTTTGAACACAGTCAATGCATGGTGTTCTGTTAACAAGTTGATCTCTTCCTGGAGCCATCCTTTAGATCCTTTATTACAGGAACTACTGCAAAAGAGTTTCACTGAAACAGAGTAATTCCTTTGACAGATGTGATAACAATAACTATATTTTCCTTTTTGATACATGCTTTTTGGTTTCACTTCCCATATCTGTATTAAGGGATTTTTATGGACTTTTTATCCTACTACTAGATCTTCCCTTAAGTTGGGATCATTTTGTAATCAGTAGCTTTTCAATCTGACAGAAACACCAGAGAGCAGTTGAGGAACAAGTCAGTTTTCTGAAGGCATTTCATGGAACTTTTTCTAAGTACTTAGTAAGTGTTAGAACAGTATGCAAAGCACACCAAAAGACTCACAGTTTTCACACTCCAAACTGTCTCTAAGGAGCTGTTAAATTTTCCCAATGAGGAGTGATACAGAAATGTTCTGGCTATGTTCCCATAGATATTTCCTTAAGGAAATGTTTCTATCCGTTGAATCTATAGGGAGTATTTTAATAAGACAGACTCCCTCCAGCATGACCCATCAGTAAATGACAGTATGATGTTATGCTCTTGTTTCTCAGAGTAACAATATTTCTGATTTTCTGTAGAAAAGCAAATTCACATTCCTAACTTTCTTCTAACCTTCCTGTCCTTCCATGAAAAGCCCACATCACCTTTTTACCGATGTTTCCAGGCAAGACCCTTCTTAAAAATATATGCAAAAAGAGTATCTATTTTTTTCATATAGTTTCAGTAATTCTTAACAGTTACATCAATACATCAACTGTAATTTATGTAGTAGTGAATAAGCCTGAAATCTAGCAAAGCAACTTTGTTTTACAAACATGTGTGCACACATATATGGTTTTTTTTTTTTCCATTCAGATTTTTCTATTGAAACTCAGAAAATTTAGAGTCAAGACAGGAGAGAATTATTATGAATGAACAAAGATGCAAAATAGCTACATGGCTTGTTGAAGTTTGTTCAGTGCACTCCAAGTTCTTTCACACCAAAAATGATGCACATGCATCACTTCAATGTTTTAACTAGTGAAAGAGTAAAAACCTTCCTCTAATTTTACTCTGCTAGGACAGTCCATTTCTTTTAGAAAACTAGTGCCAGCTATTAGAAAACTAGAGGAAACTATTACTAATGAAGATAAATTTTATCAATGACAACCTCTACTGAAGAATATACACAGTGGCCACCATCGTTGTAGTGTAAAAAACATTAGCTGGAACAAAGCTATTAGTTTTCTGCAAGAATAACCAAAACTGAAAATAACACTTAGACTTACTTCTTCCCATCCATTGTGATAATAGCAGGATTCAAAAAAAAAAAAAAAAAGGGGGGGGGGGAATAAGAACCTATGTTCGAGGGCCAACACTCACAGCACATAAAGGTTTTACCACGGAATATTGAACGGCACTAGTACCTGCCTTGTCCAACCACTAGCCATACTCTTTAAAACCAAAAAAAAAATACAAGAAATTGCCTTCCCTACCCTTTTCTTCTCTTCCTATACTCCTCAAGTTTTGTGATTATCTTTTTTACTGTAATGGAGAGTATATAAATCTTACTATAGCGGCTTTGAAAGCATGGGACCCAGTTGTGTATCTCTTGCTTGCCTCAAATACCTATCAAGGTATTTAAAACTGGGACAGGAGTCTTGTTTCTTCTGATGATGAAAATTTATTATTATTATTATTATTATTATTAATGTCTCGGAAGAAGCAGAAATTATCTATTCTCATTCTTCTGTACTGCTTAATTCCTGAAAAGTAATTCCATGTAGAGAACTATCTTCTTCCTGCTTTTTCCTGTAGAGCATTCTTCTTAGGCAAGAGTTCATGTAATACTGTGTCATTAAATTTCCCCTCACTTTTCATAAATGCTTTCACTCACATCCATTTTGGACTGTGCTGGTGGAAAATGTGAAGCTGAAGAATGAAAGTCCATCAGTTTTGACAGAATCTAAGCACTATATTACTTTTAAATTAATGTTTGTTTTCAAGACAGTTCCCTGTATTGTATCTGTACACATAAACATCATTAAGAATATTTACTGTTTTGCTAAAATAAAATGTTGCATGATAGCAAAAAAGAATACCTAACTTAACAGAAAACAACTTGCTTGTAACATTTTGGTATAGACAGATACAGACAAGAACTTTCTCCTATGATAATATAAAAGAATGAAATACCAACTAGCAATGATCATCCACTGACAGTGACTGCCAAAAATACTATTATTATCCTATCCTAGGTCATCATTTTGAAATGGATAGATTAGAAAAAATCACAGGACAATATTAGCCTAAATACTGATGTCCTGACGCACAATTGCTCTGCTAAATGAGATTAAGAGATTCTGTGCTCTGGTTTGTAGACACTTAATTTCTGATTAGATGACTGGAAGAAACTGTTATGTTCAGAACGGTTGACTGGAAGAAACTGTCAGAGTGTTGATGTTTTCCAGGGACTATGGCTCCACAATGCACGTTAATTCTATTTGGTTCTGTGAAACTGCAAATGGGTCGTGTGTACTCTGTTGGGGACTTATGAGGTTTACTTGCCATTTTCCATCTTTCCTTACAGGAGTCAGTAAATGTTGGTATACAAAAGCATAAAAAGGGGCTGATTCTGTATGCTGGCAAAGGTGTTCAGTAGCCCTGAAAGTGAAGCTTATTGACTTCTCTAGCTTGGAAGTCGGAAGACAGTTGGAGGAAAGCAAAAGGTCTCTGACTGCAATCATTATTGATATCAATTCCTACTTCTCCATCTTTATTCTAATAGTTCAAACCACCTTTTGAAATCCTGAATCAGATTCTGAGAATACACATTGAGTAGCTACCTTTACTCTTTAAGAAAAACAAAAGCACGTTAGTGCCTGAACACAAATCTGTAAAACACTGAAATGATATTCATTAAATAGGTTGTTAAAAAAAGAAGCAAGTAACTAACCAAAACCGACTCAGACATCAAGTATAAACAAATTCTGAGTTGTAATTTAGAGCCTAGTTATAGCCTAGGAGATTTAAACAGCAAAGATTCAACTTTGTCTCTGGCATGTAAGTATGTTTGGTACCCAGGAACTTAGGGTTTCATTACAAATCAACCTGTTTTCTGCTCTATCTTCTTTGGCAGCTTAAAGAGAGGACAGTTCCCTCTTTGTCTCTTTCCATTGAAGGGGAAATACACATAATATGCAGTTACATGATCCTACATCCCACAGCATCAGCAGCACATCAAGTATTGCCAATGAATTACTTCTGTGAGAGCTCTTACACCTGTGGAGGCTGCAACAACTGTCCCTTGCCAGCCACCCCATGAGGGAACACCTTAGCCAGAAGCTGAAGAGGAGAAGCTATGCTCTCCATCCGCCTTTCACACAGAGGTTAAAGGACACAAACAGAAGAAGAAGTCCATTGCTACTCTCCAGGATTCATGGTGGCATGAAAATCTCCCTGCCATGTGATGCCCTGGGAGGGGCTGTCAGCCACAGGCACAGTCTGTCTTGGAGCACCCTCCATCTATTGGTCACACTCCTACTGTAGTGAGCCACTGAGAACTGTCTGACCCTTACACATTAGTGTTGGATAGCCTAAAAGGACCTGACTTGCTGGATCACACACATTTTGTTCTGTTATTCCAGTACATTAAAACAAACTTGTACATATGTATTTGCTTTCTATAGTGTTTCCAATATTCACAGCTGCTGCAAAGAGCATGCTCTCTTTTGCAATTATCTTGCCATCAGGAAAGCTAAGAAAATAGCGAAGGATTTTGTTTTCTGCTGGAGACAGTATGATACTCAGGGTGTTTCTCATTAAAGAAAATGTACCTGTTTTAAAATGTGTCAGCAGCTGGAAAGTTCTGCACCTTTAAAAAGTTGTGTTCAGAGGGTGATGGATTTGCTTGTAAGGTGGCTTCTAATTTGCTTAGAAGTGGGTTTGAGCTAAAGCAGAGGATGAATAAAATTTATAACAACACGAATTACAAGAGTTGTTATTATTATTATTATTGTTGTTGTTGTTATTATTATTATTATTATTATTTTGCCATTACAATTCTGAATGGAAATCTGGAGGTACAGGATTGACTTAAGTAAATAACCATTCATGTGACAATGTATGAGATTTGTGTTGAAGTCTGGAAAGACCTCTTGTTGATGATGTTACCTCCTGGAGTCCAACAGAGATTTACCAAGCACAGAGGGGGTTATTATCCTTCTGCTCAGAGTAGCGCACATAGTCAGTTGGGTTCAGGAGGATCTGAAACTCTTCCTCACCACTGGGAGCATTTATGGTGGATGCTTAAAGCAGTCTACATGAGAACTAGGAAGACCGTAGCACACCAGCACCGTCTTTACTTTCCAGAAATAAACTGTAACAAATTAGTCAAGTAAAACCCTGTAAGATGTTTCCTGTAGAACAGTTTATGAAACAGTTACCTCATTTATCATAGAATTTTAGGGTCGTTAACAATAGCTGTCAAGAAATCAACTCAGATTTCTCTAAAAAGAGGTTGAGATGGCAGATAGAGTTGTTTCTAAAAGCAGTCAGCAACCACTAGCTCCTGCTGAGAACTTCAGAGGCCAGGGCAATGGAGTCTTCTTAAGGAAAATGGCCTTCAGAGATAAAATCTTACAGGAGTTTAATGGAAATTGAGTACCTAGGTCACACAATTTGCCTCAGAAAAGCCCAGCTTCTGGTCATTTGGCTTCTGCAAGCTGTTCAGAGTCCCTTTTCCCTAAATCCTATTAACTCTACAGTTTTCAGGATCTATTCCACGTAAATCAGTTTTGAGATGATAAACATTTCTCTATTAACAGATTCCAGACCTATGCTGTGAGAGTACGACAAATCAGAGTAAAACAAGCCAGAAATTAAAACAAAACAAAACAAAACAAAACACTTCTGTCTTGTGAACGATGATGACATGGCACAAAGATTAAACTGAGAAGCAGGAAAGTCAGCCTCATCAGCAAGAAGTTCATAGATTTAAATGGTTTTGTTAGTATAAATTGGGATGTCTTCACTGATTCATGTGGATCTATGATTACCAAAATTAGCCAAGGATCTAGCCCTTTTTGTTAGTAAGGTATCTGATTCAGGTTTCTTTCTGCCTGCTTATTCTTCAATAATTAGCTGACCTAGCTGATGCAGCTTGAGCTGATTGCATTGTGAAATATCTCTTTGTCAGTTACATCCACCAGAATAAAAGCTTATGATGATTCCCAATAGTTTTGATAACTGTTCTCTTCCTTTTGTTTCACAGAAGTGCTGCACACAATACAGTTGAGTTTCTTTTATTGTGGTGAGCAAACAGTAAAGTTAGAATCACTATCTGTTTAATATGGGGATAACTTATAGTCTGAAATCATCTGTACAACGTTGCTTCATTGAGGAGCAAGATGATCTCTAAGGTCTCTTCGAAACCAAGCCACTCTGTGATATTTAATGCGTGACATATTTTCTTGGTCCATTACTTATTTCATATTTTCCCCTAAAAAGATGTATTTATTGATGCTGTTAGTGAGGAAAGTGCAAGATACATCAACGTATCAAAATGGTCATGCAACATAGCAGCTTACCACTGTTGACAAAGGAGGTCTTCTTCACTTCCTCTTCTGCTCATCTTCCAAACTCAAGCTGGTGCGGGCTTACATGGAGGCATGGGTGACTGAGCTGACACAAGGTGTGCAGCTGCAGTGTGAGGTTGTCAGTGAAAAAGGTAGAAGGAGAGCATTATCTTCCCCTTTCTCAACACCAAAATGGTAGATTAGCTCATCTCACACTGTGAAACTGTGTTCTGTGAGTACAGTTATTTATCCTACGTTGCTCCTTTTTTTGGGAGCATTGTTGCAAATTGGGTGGGAGAAGTTTCCCCAGACTATGTTGTGCTGTTCAAGGGTAAGGAAAAACAACCTACTGCCAAGTAGATTATATAGCAGACAACATCAGAATTTCTGTCACTTGAACAGAAAGTTCTAAGGCACATGGCCTTATCTATCCTTGAGTCATGGATTTTATTATCAAATCTTCATTAGTTAATTTAACAGTGTCAGGAAACACTTCTACGCATTGGAATAGTGGTGCCCTTTCTGATAAACTGTGACAGTGGTCCCTGGTCCATGGTAAGTATTTTTCTCTCTGGAGGTTACCAGAGAGGTGTCAGGAGCTAGCACAAACTGAGTCACTCTGTCCTGTAGGTTAGGAGAGTTTAGTAGTATGGTTGTGGTCAGCTGGCCTCAGAGACAATTTAACACTGCTCAAATTATGTTTATATTGTAGCTTCCATTTCTAACGTGAATACATTTTACGAGGTGTTCCATCTATCTCAGGGTTTGTTGAACTGTAATCAGTGCTACTAGTAATGGACATTCTTACAGTAATGCTCAAGACATTTGTGTCTACTAACTCTCCATTTGGAGTCACAGGCTTGCCTGTTCACTTTGGTTCAGCTTTCCCCAACTTGAATACTGAGCAAAGATTGATGTGGAACTGCTAAATATCTTTTCAGTTTTCCCAAAATATCCCAGCCTGGAAACATGGTCTGACTTCTGCTTGGGTGCACATTTCCATCTCCAGCAGATGCAGATGGTCCATCAGAGCTTCTCACTCTCACCCCTGATATTTTTATTCTGTGGGGCTGCTGAAATTGAAGGGCTGGAAAATTTCAGCATTTCTCTCCCAACCTACTCAAAGACTATTTCTTTTCCTCTGCTGTTGAAGCAAAAAGGAAAGGTGTCAAGAAAGAGAAAGCAGTTGCCCAAGGAAGACTTCTGTGTTGACAGAAAAGAAAAAGAGCTGAACAGTTCCATGAGCTTTTAATCACCAATTCTGGCTAAAGTACGTGTTAGGTGAAGTATATTTGCCTAACATGAAACCAGCTTCACTAATATTTTGACAAAGAAAAAGAAATGGCTGCTAGGTGAATGTTTTGTGCTTTGGATTTCTAAATACAGAGGAACAATCTATATCTTCAAAATTATATCTCATAACATAGAATAGTTCAAGTACACAAACAGGTAACTCTAAGGCTGTGCTGTTTCTGCCATTAAATGTATTGCAAGCATCATCAAATAACTTTTTCTTTTTTTTTTTTTTTTTTTTTAATTTGTCCATCCAGTTTGAACTTCCTTTGAATTAACATCTCTTAGTCTTAAACATCTAAAGAATGAATATTAGTTATGCTGGAAATATTGATGCAATATGAACTACCATAACAAGGTCTATGCTATCAAAATAACACAAAGATGAGTACAGATTCAATAGCAGGAGTCTGCTTTTAAGTTGGGATGTTGAAGAAATCTTTCTCAAGGGTAATTACTTACTAAATGCTCTATTTGTACAAGTTAGATCTGTCCAATCATCAGACATAGACTATTGCTCTTGCACGCTTTGCTTTCATGACAGTATTTATACAGAAAACAATTATATTATCAACCTACACATCTACCTTCCAATCAGATTGTGGCTGCCATGCCAAACAAAGACAAATGGAAACCCGTATTCTACATTCCTTGCAGAGGGAAAGGGCTTAAGTGAATTATTCTTTGACATTAATAGGATAACATGTGTGCTTTGTAACAAACAGCAACTTTGAGAGTGATACTGTGGATGGAAGGTTGGGGCAGATGGATGTTAATATCATCAGAGATCCCTGCTTGCAGATAAATGTTCCTGAAGACAGAATTAGATCAGGAAAGAACTTGAATTTGTCCATCATTTTCTAAATAAAAAGCAGTAAGAAATAAAAAACAAAAGCTCTTAGATTTAAAAGCTAGAAAGCTCTGAAATTCATAACCAATGTTGACTTATGAATTTTCATGGCAAAAGTTTAATTCATATCTGTGGGGTGATGTAAATGTTTAAAGGACAACTGTTCTTTATCTTCTTTTACTTCAATAAACTACCTTGTATCTAGGAAAAAAGGAAAAACCTTTTAGATTACTTTTCCAGACAGGCAAATATTTTATCAAAAATATGAAGATGTGTATAATAAGAAACTATATAGTGTATAATAAGAAACTATATAGTATTTAAAATACTACAGTATTTAAAATTCTGTTGCTGTGGATGCTATTTACCTCCATTTTAGTAAAACATTTCACACTGTTTTCTTCAGTAATCTCCTGGAGAAACTGGTTGCTCATGGCTTGGACAGTTCACTTGGTGATGAACTGGAAAAGAGTCCCTGCTCCATTCCCTGCTCTCCCACCTGTAGTCCCTCGCATGGCACCTAAACAAACACCATGTGCCATACAACATGTCAAATG
>NC_089912.1:51400820-51485820 GCF_040182565.1 Anser cygnoides | reverse complement strand
TTCATTTTCAAGAAGCATGCTAACCAGATGTAATCTTGAACATCTGTTACCTTATTTTCTAACACTGAAGAGAGTCATGTCTGACTAACTCAGGACTGGGTCAGGAAGAGCCATTTGGAGCAAGTTTTCCACAGAAGGCTGGTCTTAAAAGGATAATTATTTGAATCCCTTTTGGTATATCTCTATCAACTAATTCAACATAATTTCAACAAATCATGTGGACCAGTGCTCACAGTTAGATGGCTCAGGGGATCAGTGACAAAGCTGGAAGAATGGATAAGACAGTACAGTGTTGAACAGAGTAATGCATGTTGATTGGTAACATGAAGAAGAGAATGTTTGTCACTTATTAAATGGAAAATTTCAGGCAGTCAGGTAGCCATAAATGATTTCAGGCTCAAATAGACTATAGTCTGTTTTAGCCACTATTCTGTCAAAGAAAGGCAAATAGGAATAATCTGGATACAGGACGTAACAACAGAAAGTGTCCTTGAAGATGGTATAGTCATTAAACTGGTCAAATGTCACTGTGAAAGCTGTGTTTATATTTAGTGTACATTTCCATGGGCAAAGGAAAACACTTCCTTGGAAGGAATATAACCAAGGACAAGGATGACTCATAGCAGACTTTAATAATGTCTGAGATGGAAGGCTTGCCTTTTTAACTTTTTTTCAGAGGGTGAGTTCAGTGCCATCCTGGTCCACTCTCTGACTTGCTGAACATTGTGTGGTGGGTAAAATGGTCAGGGACAGACAGGGAATCAGAGTAACTCCATGGGCTGAGTGCAGTTCCAGGGCCCTGGCCCTCCACATACATTTTGCACAGTGCCACAGGCTCAGTTTCACCTTGGACCTGCTTTCAAAGGGAAGTCCAAACTAGAGGGTTAGGCCAAAAAAAGTAGAGATAACAATGAGCCTTATCCAGATTTTTCCAGAGGCTTTCCGTGTAACCCTGCCGAGGACACCACTCGTCTATGCTCTTTCTGCCTTAACACCTTCAAACACCTGCCGCCACAGGCTTCCCTTCCGAGCCCGGTGCCAGAAGACAGACGAATTTTCTTCAGGAGACAGAGGGACATATCAGGGACTGGACTGAAGGGCCACACAGGCAAGAAGAGTAAAGGAGACATGTCAGGTGAGAGCGCATGTGAGGCAGAAGCTGCTGCTCTACATTTACTTCAGATCTTTTTGTTAGGTAAAATGATACTAAGCTAATGCTTTACAATAAAAAGTGCTGTGATTTAGTCTTCGTGTAGCATAGTATAGTGGCTCGTGAACTTTGGGATTTAAATATTATGCTTTTCCAGCCGTCTAACACCATAGCTGCATAGGCTTTAAACATTCATATATTTCCCGTTTAGACTTTCCAGGTCTGACTGTCAAGTCAACTCTCGTAGCTTTGATAACCACCAGAGGTCAGCAAATCACATTCCAGTAACTACTGAAGTGGTACGATGAATTAGTGGATTTGGGGCCGTGTGTTTTGCTTTGTTTATTCAAAGTGCTGTAATCAGCCCCAGTTCAGAGTCTGAACAGGTAACAGCATTGGCCCTGGTGAAGAGCAAGCTCTGTGTCACTCAACCCTATTGAGACAGTAGAAACTCTCTGCTTTCCTCTGCTTAGCACAAAGCCATGTGGGCTGCACCCTTTAAAACAGACAGAATTGTATTAAAGTGAAGAAAACCAGGAATAATTGAAAGTAGCAATACAAGCCCATTTGCTGTACTTCCAGCTGCAAGGAGATTTCCAGGATCTCTAAAAGGTCTTATGTCCATGGCAAAATGATGTCCCAGTGGAGTCTGGGAACACTCCATGTGGAGTAGGCTGGAAAGGAGGGGGAAAGGTAAGGAATTCCTTCCACCTCCCCCATTCCCAGAGTGCAACTCTTAGAAGAAAGAATTACATGGGGTTAGATGTCAAAACTGTCTCATTTCTGGTTCCTGGCTCAGATCTTGCTTGATTTTTTTCTATGCCAATTGGTCCTATAGGGACTTCTGATTAAGGGCACATCTATGTCCAGGGCATATAAATATTCCTTCCCATTGCTGGAAACTGGGCTGAGATTCAGCTGTAAGTCTAGCTTGAAAAACATACATGAGTGAGTTGAACAGAATAATCATGTAGCTAAATGGATGCCTTTTTGACTCTGTATGAAGATTTAGAGATAATACGAAGCAGTTGGAATCCAGACGGTTAAAAGATACAGGAGGCTGCAAAAGAAGAAAAGGGGAGGGGGGCAGCAGGGCTGGGAGGATTTCTCTGAAATGTATTCTGCATACTCTAAAAGAAAAATGTGTGTAATTTGGACCCCAAATGCAGGCCAAAGCGACAGCATCTAATAGGGTAAACATGATTTAGTGCTTGGTTTATAAACTAAACAAATTTACTGAGTTCCATAAATGAATCTCATGGCAAGATCCAAATTTTGTTCTTTAAAGGTGGATAAAAAATATTATATGTTAAAGGGGGAAATCGAGATGGTTTTTAAGCTGATGTCTTTAGAAATATATGTATATGGTCTTTTTTATAGCTCTTGGCATATAAAATAAGTCATTATTCTAAATAGAAAAATATTGATGATGTCATAGGAGCCATTGCCGGACACATCAAGCTGATCTGATGAACTGAGAAATCAATAGATATTTTCCAAACGAGATGGCATTTCTTTTAATTGGTTGTGTGAACACGATATACGGCAGAGTGTGAACATTTAAAGTTAATTTTCATTTGGCTTGGATCTCTTCATGTGCTTTTCTATTATGTAGAATGTACTTTTTTTTGTTTGTTTGTTTGTTTTTGTTTTAGGGTTTGCTTTTTCTATTGGCTTGCATATAAATTCCTTATCAGTACAGATAAAATAGTATCTATGCATTGTAGACACTCACATAGTATAGCTTTGGGAGCTATTTGAATATCTACCAAGATCAGAAAGTATCGAAGATTTCACCCAATAATCGCCACACTGCTTTAGACTACTTGAAATCTGTCGAGTCGAGTAAGTCTTTTAATTTCAGCCCTATCACAGATAAGTAAGGAATTGTCCTTATGTCCCATAGCAAGTGAGCAACAGAATTTGGAACAGAAATCCTGGCTGCTTTTTCTTTAAACTAAGCACCAGACTGTACAAATGGCATATGTGGTAGATCAATATACTAATATACAATTCAGGTGTTATTAAGTAATATTGCATGCCCTTCGCAGCTTTCCAGACTCCAAATTTTCAAGGACATATAATAATGAAACCCTTATAAAATCAGAAGTTGATCAGAAAATGATACTGGGTGGGGATCTCATTTGTACAAATTATCTTAGCTTTCTAGTTTTACATGTTAGTATGTAAGTACAAGATCCTGATAAATGTTTGCTCATTCTTCAGGCACCTAACATTTTTTGCAATCTTGGTCTTTTATCAACTTCACAGATCCACTAATGAAGTGGGGGAGGGACATTGATGTTTTCAATCTGTGATAGTAAGGAACATGCAAGTATATGCTATATTGTTCTATTTCCATTTTTTTCTGTAAATTTTGAATATTTTTTTCATACGGATTTTATATTAGTTAAAGGTGGTAACTTATGGAAGGTCCTCAATTCAACCCCACAAATGTAATGGCAGAGCAGTTTTGCTGCCCCAGTCAAAGTGCTGCTATTCATGCAAGTACTTCAGACTCCATGCCTTCCCTTGGAGTTGCTGGACAAAATTTCATTCACAATTCGATTATGGTTTGTCTTCTTCCTCCCAACCCCCCCACCCCCCCACCCTCCCTTTGAGAAATATTAGTGGAGAAAAGAAATTCTGTGATTCTTTTGATATCAATCCTCCATTTAATACTAGTGGCCACAGTAATTTAACGTGCTATTATTTATTTCCACTGCAAAAGTTGCAGATGATTTGACGACATTACTTTGTTCATTGCAATGAATGATTTGCTTAATCATTATGTTGCACTGAGGCTAAACAATGTGTATAAATACATATCTGTAAACAGGTAAAATATCTTCTCCACAGAAGTTCCAGGTGGGAAAGTTAGCACTTCACTCATTTTAATACCCACATTTTCTGTTTGGTTAATGGAGAAGATAGTGACTCCCTTGTCCCGTTCTCCCAGAAGCTTTCCTTACAATATGCTTTTTGATTTCTTCCTTCTTCCAGCTGTCAGTGCCCTGTTTTCATCACTGCTTTAGCATTTGTAGTAGTTTCTTTAGCAGTGTTCTGTGTCCAGCCAATTGTTCTTTCTTTATCATGTTTTTTCTGATCCCAAACAGCCATTCTTGTTTCTTCTAATCCTAAACATCCATTCTTTAGCCCTGTAACACATCTAGAGGTGCTTCTAGTACTTCATTTATTTTGCTAATATGTAAATATTATACCTAAGCACTTGTAGAATGTCATTCATTGTAGCGTGTAAGTGCTGGTTATCTGCCACTTTCTTACTAGGAATACTGTTGGGAGGTCAGTTTTTCAGTTCCTGTGGATGTGAAACCAAAACCAAAATATACATTTTTGTCTTCTAATTAGGGAAAATTAGGAGGAACAGAGTGCATTTTTATGGAGTTCAAACTTTATTCAGTTTTGTCTGGAAGAAAAATAATAATAATAAAAAATCTTTCTGCTGCTGTAAGGACTTTAGAAAAACAATGGTTACAGCCACAGGCCAAATGATCAAAATTGTACTCTAACTTTGCATCTCTAAAATTATGCAAATGGATATTTGTGTTCACAAAACCTGTCTGCCTTAATTTGTAGACCAAACCATTTCTGAGCTAACCACTAACATTTCATGTGCAAACACCTTGGAAGGTGAGCAGATGTGATCCTTGCACTTACACAATTCACACAAATAATTCTCCTGGCTATAGTTTGAAAAGCTGGATTCATATTTCATAATGAAGAAGGGGTACAGGCCTGGGTCTTGTAGGTGGCAAATACTTGGCCACCTTGATGCATTCAGCAGCCTCAATGTCCCCGTGTGTAATGTCTGACAGATAAATGCAAACTTTTTTAACCTCAGTAACTTGGAAATCATTTTTTTCTTACTTCACAAACCATGCAGGTAGGAGTTCTTTTTCTCATCTTCTTAACTAAAATTCCCTGAAAGAGTAATAGCTGAATTCCTCTCTTATCTCTTGTTTATTTTTAATGCACCTTGGCTGCATTTTGCTAGGCATGTTGTTCTGTATGTGGAACAGATTTAATATAATTTCTTGAATCTTTAACGCCACTCCTTTGGAAAGAAACACATTCTCTTAACTATTTTGAAAAATGCAGCAGAAGCTGTAATTCTTGAGTGGCTCTAAGTAAAACTACAGTTTCTTTTTCCCCCAGGGAACAGAAGAGGAAGGTTATGTGGCATGTGTAAAAGGCAGAAATTTCTTGTAGCCAATAATCGCATGGGTGAACACCAACTTCACAAATAGCAATACTGGAGAATGTCAACAAAAGTTGTTCAGCTTAGTTGAAAATCACAAGCTAAGGAAGATGAGTCAGACTTATACAAACCTGTCTATCCATTAGTTTTTTGGATTTTGCATTGCTAGTGAAATTTCTTAGATATGGGATCTATGGGTGTGAGGCAAGGGACTACGAAGACCTTGCTTCAACTTCAGGAATGGGGCAGGAGCCAGACTGCCAGTTTATGAATCACATTTCTGCTGCTTGCACCAAGGAAAAGAAATTTTACCCAGGCTTTTCACAGGTATATCTCTGGCTCAGCTGTGCCAGCCAAGAGAGGCAGAACCAACAAATCCTCAGTGTAAAAGTTGTGTACAGGATGCTGAGGTTGCTCCTTTCTTCTCTTTAACTGTCCTTAAATCTGCTTGGGTGCTTAATCAGTCAGATGGTTGACTTCAGAGAACACTCACTACATGTGGTAATTGGACATCCTTTTTACTGCTGTCTATGTAGATGATAAAAAATTTTCAGTGGGACAACAACCTAAATAAAATAATTAGTATATCCCTTAAATTCTTGAAGGAATGATCACCTAGTCATAAGAGTTAGAGATTTCTCAACCCTTTGTCAACAAACTATCAAAATACTTACAAACTACAGAAGCTAGAGCTCCAGAATTAACTTCAGAGTGAACTTGTCACTTGTATTTGTGAAATCATTTGTGAATCACTTTTTATACCTTTTAAATATTGTAAGTCAAGTTGACCTTTATAATTGGAGCAACCAAAGTAAAATTCCCAACCAAAAAGATTCCCAAAGCTGAACCTCAGCAGTGCCCAATGGGACATCATCAGCATGCTCCTCTGACGTCCTCTTTCTCAGGATTTTCACTACCCAAAGTAGACAGTGTTCTTAAATTCATGCAGCCCTGCTGCCTGAAGCCCTGGACCCCAGCTGTGCTGGGAATCAAACAGCAATCTTTCATGTGCAACAGGCTGTACATGTGAGGACCTTTGTATAATATTGATGGGATTAAAGGGTCTTCTTCACTGATTTCAAAGTTTAAAATGGACAAGTACAATTCAAAAATATTGCTACAGTTTCAAGAGAAGTATTCTCTTACCTCCTTCCTTCCTTCCTTCCTTCCTTCCTTCCTTCCTTCCTTCCTTCCTTCCTTCCTTCCTTCCTTCCTTCCTTCCTTCCTTCCTTCCTTCCTTCCTTCCTTCCTTCCTTCCTTCCTTCCTTCCTTCCTTCCTTCCTTCCTTCCTTCCTTCCTTCCTTCCTTCCTTCCCTTTCCTCCTTTTCTTTCCTTTTTCTTTTCCTTCCCTTTGCCTTTCCACTTTCCTTTCTCCCCCTCCCTCCCCTCCCCTCCCCTCCCCTCCCCTCCCCTCCCCTCCCCTCCCCTCCCCTCCCCTCCCCTCCCCTCCCCTCCCCTCCCCTCCCCTCCCCTCCCCTCCCCTCCCCTCCCGTCCCCACTCCGTCCCCACTCCCTCCCCCTCCCCCTCCCCCACTCCCTCCCCCACTCCCTCCCCCTCCCCCTCCCCCTCCCCCTCCCCCTCCCTTTCCCTTTCCCTTTCCCTTTCCCTTTCCCTTTCCCTTTCCCTTTCCCTTTCCCTTTCCCTTTCCCTTTCCCTTTCCCTTTCCCTTTCCCTTTCCCTTTCCCTTTCCCTTTCCCTTTCCCTTTCCCTTTCCCTTTCCCTTTCCCTTTCCCTTTCCCTTTCCCTTTCCCTTTCCCTTTCCCATTTCCCTTTCCCTTTCCCTTTCCCTTTCCCTTTCCCTTTCCCTTTCCCTTTCCCTTTCCCTTTCCCTTTCCCATTTCCCTTTCCCATTTCCCTTTCCCTTTCCCTTTCCCTTTCCCTTTCCCTTTCCCTTTCCCTTTCCCTTTCCCTTTCCCTTTCCCTTTCCCTTTCCCTTCTTTCTTCTTCTCCCCCTCCTTCTTTCCTTCCTTCCCCCCTTCGTTCAATCCTTCTTTCTCTCTTTTTCTCTCTTTCTTCTAATGTGTTTAATATGTATTCAAGACTGCCCTATCAAAAGAATTATTAATTAGAGAATCATTTAGATATTGGATCTCATTTCATTTTTTTCTCAAATATTTATGAGACATGCATATTTATGAAAATGCTCATTTTGTAATCTGTAAACCTACTTTATGAGTTTGCAGTCAGAATTTAGTCCTGCCAGGTTTTTGCAAAATCCTATTGCTAAATCTGACCTAAATCTGTTAAATATTGACTCCAGACCTGTCAGGCAGAAATGTTATTCTGGTAATAAAACAACTCTATTAAAGATCATTGATATTATAAGAGAGATAACTTCACAACGCATGCATCAGTGTTTATTTTAATGAAAGGGATTTCCTGGCATATTGTCAGCTAAATCTTTCATACTGAGAACTGCCTGGAAAAGAATTAAGCATATTAAAATCAGCCTGTTACAGGGTTTGTGATTTTGTTTTTAAGTCTTTGTAACCGAAAGTGTGTAAATGGAACTACATCCAGTAAAGCACAATAATTTATTCTAGAAATTAGCAAGCCCACGTTCCACCTATAAAACCATTCTCTGTGATGTGCGACTGGCCTTCATTTCAGTGGCCTTGATTTATAGTTAGAGTTTGTTTTATTTTCAAGGGGTAGAGACTAGGAAGCAGCCGGACAGAGCTATTAAAGCTGTTGTGCACAGCAATTTTTCAGGGGTTTATTAATTCTTACAGAGAATAAGCCAATGAACTGAACATTTTTCAATGTGAAAATACCTTTTGTAAGAGGAGGGTTTTTTTGATGAATAGATATAGACGGCACGAAACAAAACATATGGGTGTCGTATGAATTTAACCATTTGCGTTTAGCACATTCTCAGTTGCAAAGACTTCCCAGTATGAAAGCTCACATTTAGCAATCATATAATCCCACTGATGTTCATGATTTTGGTCCCAGGTTTTCCTTCATGCTCTCATTGATGCCTGATTTATGTAGATAAAAAGCCACAGATTGTTTCACAGAAGAAAGACAGTTGGAATAACTTAATTTCAGTAACACAAATATTCTCTAAAATAGAAATGCTGATATTTTCAGATAAATTAAAGTGGAATCTGGCTTTGTGGCTTATAATTTATGGAAGTGAATTCTAATTAAAACCATTCTAATTAAAGAGTATTTCAGTCAGTAAATCTATTAAAAACAAAATTGTGTGTCAGCTACTTCAAAACTGCAACATTTGCTTAAAAAACATTTGTTTCTTTTACTGTCTCTCACACAAAGTTCTCTTACATGCCTGATTTCTGAATATTTCAGCTGCTCTTGGGTCAATTTTTTTTGAGGACTTCAGATAGGATGGACCCAGGAAGGCTCTTGGGACTTTGAGCACAAAGTTGTTCAGATCACACACCATCCATCTAATATGAGCAGCTCTTCCTGGCCACAAGTGAGGCGTCAAGTTCATCTGCTTTGAATGCTGAGAGAACTGAAGGGACAGATATCTGCTGATGTTTTGGACAGACTTGTAGTGCTGTAGGCCATGTTAGCAGCTCACTTAAATTGCAAAGGTCATGCAAAAGGCTGAATCTTCTCTTAAGTCACCATTAAAATCACTGAACACCACAGATGGATCAGGAGAAGGCTCCTAATTCATATGGTTCATTCACATACATGTTTTTGAGTGCAGAATAAAAAAATAGCCTATCACAGTATAATTAATATTTAGTTAAAAACTTCACTTTTTTTTTTGTTTGTTTTAACAAGTAAAAGATTGGAGCATTACCTATCCAGTAATTGGAGCCCTCTTTTAATGAGATCTGTTCTCACCTTTGTGTTGAAAGATACTCAGAGACTATGCTCCAGGTCTCCAGATTCATGGGAGACATGCAGTGAACTGAACTCCAATTGTTGATGACACCATTTTGTAGCTTTCATGTGTCTGAAGGCACCCACCCAACACTCTTTTGGATTCAGCACAGTGTAACACTGGAAGACAGGTGAGGTCATGAGCAGCAACACTCCAGCCTACTTGAACAGGTTAATCAGGCAGTCAGGTTGCTATCCTGCACTCACTCTACTACATAGTCCCACACCTACCTTTGTGGGTGCTGCAGAAGCAGGTGAAGAGATCTGAAACCACTGGAGTTATTCCTGTGTTGATAATGAAAAAAATCACTGCAAATGGTAGAGTGAATAAATTATTAATCTGAACAGCCTTTCCTCTTAAGCAGTGGCTCTGCAATTCAGTGCTCAGCAGTCTTAATCTTACAAGTCTGCTAAATATTGTGCTTGAGCCTGCATGCAGTTACGTGGCAATTTCTGAAGAGTTCAAGGGGTATGCTAGCCAGTATTGCAATCATTGAACAGTTCAGAGAATTTAATAATAATAATAAAACAAACAAACAAACAAAAGAATTGGACCCAGACAGAAAGAAAAAAAAATAATAATTTTCTTTTTAATAGTAATCCCAGACTTGGGGCATTTTAAGAGGATGATATGTTAACCACTGTTATGTTAGTGATGCTGCACTAAGGTTAAAGGCCTTTGCAGCTGAGTAAATTGACCCCCCAAAATCATCACATTTAGACATTTAGAGTTTTCTGGCATTGTTTCAAATTGTGTATGTATAAATCCTTCAGAGTTGTCAGTGAAACTCCCAGATGCCTTGAAGTTTCCTTGAGGAGTCTTCACATTGATTTGAAGAGAAGACAGGTGCAAGGATTGAAATGACTCTTTCTTTCTCCCCCTCTCACCTATATAAGGTTTCCTCTCTGAAGCACTTAGTCTTTCAGAAAGTAGCATAGCTGTGCCATGTCTATCTAGTATCATCTCAACTACCATGGTAACACTTTACATTATCTTACAGCAAAGTTCTGTGCTGCAGATTCAGATCAGGGATAATCAAGTTCATGGACATTTTTCTTTGCTTGGGCCAAAAGAAGATGGAAATTGGAACAAACAAACAAACAAACACACAAAAAAAAACAACAAAAAAAAACCAAACAGAGGTGAATGAAGTGAATTGACTCACAATACATCTTCTCCCTATCACAAAGTCCATCCCACCCATGTAGGATAGGTCTCTGAATGGCAGGATTATATTATCCCCTCATGGTATGCTGAAAAACATGAAGTTAATGAGTGTGCCTATGTTGGTTTCAGCCTGTCTAGATATTACCTGTGAGGTGGGGAAAGAGAAGCTTGAGTAAGACTGCATTGTCTTAGCTCTCTGTAGTGTTCTGACTGAGCCCCTTTGTCCCTACCCTTTTCCACCCTACCTCCAAGCTGGCAATGGCAGCAAGGTGCTCCCCCTGTGCTGGGAGCCTCCGAGGAGCCGCGCAGCAGAAAACCACACAAGCGAGCGCTTTGTTGTGACAAGCTGGAAAGCTGTCTGCCTGTGCAGGTCCGAGTGCCTGTGTTTGTGCGATTCCGTGCCTTTGTTGTGGTGTAAAGCCTGAGAGGGAAGGAGGGAGGGAGGGAGGGAGAGAGGGAGAGGCAGAGGAGCTGGCAGAGTGATGGCAGAGGGGCGAGCGAGTGATTCAGAGGCGCTCCGGCTTGCGCGCCCGTGCTCTTGCCGGCCTCAAAGCACGCACTCCAGAGGGAAGCTGAAGTCTCGTAACTGAGTGTTAATTATGTCTGAGTGGATTCTAGAGAAAAGGAAAACCATATACTGTATCAGCAGAGAAATGGTTTCACTGTGAGGAAACTAATGATGCTTTTATCAGGAACAATATAAAGATTGCTTTTTTACTAGTGTGTGTCCCACAGGGTTTGGACTATGAGATATTTCTGTATCTGGCTTTAGGTTCCTCTGAGCTTTTACATAATCAAATCAATATAGCTATGATTCACCCTCTGGCAACAACTGCTCCTTGCAAGTTGCTGCTGCTTCTTTAGTGACTAAAGAGGAAATAAATAAATAAGTAGAAAGAAACTTATTACAAATCCGTAAACATTGATTCGTTTGGTCTTAGATTTTACTTTTTTTTAATTGCCAGGGAAAAAAAAAAAAAGAAGAAGAAGACGAAGAAAAAGGAGGAGGATGGAGGATATATGAGTTTGTGGTCAATGGGGCAGGCACATGATTGCTAGCATGATACTTTGGAAAGAAAAAAAAAAAAGGTTGATAGGATTTCATGATCCAACATGAAGTATTGTCCAGATACAGACTGAAAGGCAGATTGGGTAGGAAGGGGCAGAGGCTGCAAAAGTCAAGGCAGGCATAGAGTCCAGAGATAGGAATATTTGATTTTTCAATAGCAGCACTGTATTGTTTGGATCTGCATCTTGTATATTTTTTAGTGGGAAGTTCAAAACCCGAGTTGCCGATCTCCAGCTTCCAGGCAAGAAGTGGAAGAAAAAACAACAACAACAACAAAACAAAAAAAACCTATCCCAACAAACCCAAAATTAAAATTTAAAGACAAAGCAATACAAATAAACAAGAAAACAAAACCAAAAACAAACAAACAAACAAATAAAAACAGGTCAGGGAAAATGTCTTCCCCAGCTGGGTCTCTTTGTATCACTCCACCTCACCATTTCTGGTCCTACCCTCTGGCCCCAGCTACCCCCCTTCATTCCAGAAATTCTCTCTCTGTCCCCAACTCCTCTATCTTCTGGTGTCATATTGTTAACCTTGCAAACGTTTTCTGCTTGCAGTTGCTGGTGCAGCACAGTACTCCAGCACAGTCATTGCACACTGGTGGATGTGACTGGATGATCTCTTGGGATCACCTTGTCATCTTTTACCCTGGGCTGACATCTCTGTCGCACTGAAACAGAAGGAGAGACTGCACAAAAAGATTGCTGCTTTTTTCATGAAAGAAAACCTTGCTTCTAAACAGGCTGTTTTCAGTGTGTGTGCTGTTAGGTAGGACTTTGGTGGAGGGCATCTGAGGGGGCTGATAGCATTAGTGCAGGAAACTCATCAGGCTCTGTTCCTTACAAGACCACTCGCTCAGTGTGGCATTGGTCCTCAGTGTGCCAACTGACCTCCCAACACTTCATTAATCCTGAGTTAACTCCTGCCTGGCTGGTGATGCTCCGTCTGCAGCAGACAGGTCTGCTGGTGTTTATAAAGTGCTCTGGGAGCTTCGGGCAGATGGTGTCACTGGCATTAGCTTTTGGGGTTTCCAATCAACTTTCAATAAAAAAGGAGAAAGCAAGTTTCTCTTTCCCTCCCCACTGTATCCCCCCTTTTCAATTTTCTTGATTTTTCTCATAACTTATTTTAAAAAAAGAAAAGATACTTCCTGTAATAAGAAGGTAGAAATATCTGAGGATTACTAAGTGCAAATAATGGCAGAAGTGATAAACAGCTGTAATTCACATTTCAGTCCTTTCATTCCTAATATAAACCTTGCTACATTCTGCAGATCCAGCAGCAACTTTAACATGGCTCCACATGTTCTTAGAGGTCGGTATTCCTCAGACCTAGAAAGGTCCTGTTGTAAAAACATGGATACCCCGCAACAGCTCTGCAGCCCACAGGCAATGGAACTGACCAAAAAACTTCAAAAATCATTTGCTAATCATTTATTGTGACTCAATAAAAATAATAAAAAAAAAAAACAGCCAGTGAATATTATTCCATATATGGACTTTGACCCGATTATGAAAATAGACAAACAGCATTGTATATTTTTCATTAAATGATGTAGGTTACAAACAGCTATTCAACCATTATTGTTCAAATGACAGTGATAAACATCTTTTGCTAGAGGAATGGATAACCTGTATCTGTACATACTACATTAAATGATGTATAAATTTTATACCTTGTGTTTTTTTCCAGGTGTCTGGTGATCACTATTACTCAGAGTTAAGTACCTCCTTCCCCTTGTGTGAAACACATAGTAGACTTTTTTTACTCCCTGGTGCTGTACAGCTCAGGAGAACACAGGACTTTGAATTCCTGGAAAAATAAAATCAACTTTAATTCTTAAAAGTTGTGGAGTCTTTAACTTCACAGCTCATGCAGAGATAGTAGCAACACTCCTGTGTAAAGCCATAACCCCTTTGTGCCCTGACAAAACCTTCTTAACAAAAATGCCTTGTTCTGGTGAAATTATTAAGGGTTTTATTCTGACCACCAACAACACAGAACAAAGGGGTAAGGGAACTAATGAGTTTTATTAGTTAGTTCTGTTCTTCTCTCTTATGGCTTTTACCTTTATTTTAGCAATATGGGGTTTCTTTTCCCAATCCAGAGAAATCTAGTTTATGTACACATCAAAACATTCAATGGAATAAGAAAGTTATGTGCAATATTATTTTGGTCTCTGCACTTCCAGGAATCAATGAGACACCATGGAGGCACGTTCCCAGCTGGGGTAAATTGCCATCCCCACACTGAAGCCAGTGGACCAATGACAATTTAAGCTGGTCTGCTCCTTAGTGTATGAGGGTTTGACTTTCTCCAACACACACATGCAATCAGAAAATACACTTTAAAAATCTAATAATACTTACTTGAGGCTTTTAAACTCCTGAGGGGTAGATAGATACAAGGCAGTAAACCAGCAGAGGGAAAGAAAAACAGTTAAAATAAACTAATAAAAAATCCTATAGGAAGGAAATGACCCCCCCCTCCCCTCCCACCACACACACACACACCCCACCCCCCACCTCCCCACCCCATTTAAAAGGGAAAAAATTAAAAAGGGAGCTAAATTGTTGTGCTTGCTGAGGTGGCTTGCCTAGAAATGAACCTATGAGTTGAAGGCATATGGTGCTTATGTTGGAATTGTTTTCTAAACAGACTTTTTGCCTGTGTGTCTTTTTCACCTCTTTCAAACATCTTGTGCCAAAAGCAGTAAAAACACTGCTGCATTAAACATAAATCAGGGCCCTGTGTCTGCAAAGGACCTCTGTTGTTGGAGGGGGGTTATTGGACTAGGGATGAAAGGAGACCTACCACCGCATTGATCTGAGGTGATTGTGTGGAGCATATTCAGTTAGGATGCTTCTAGCTAGTTATGACAATGTGAAACATTCAAGCAATTAATGAACACATGCTTCAAGTAGAAAGGCTGAACAAGGGATTTAACTGGATGTGCATGTTTCGCAGACTAAATGTATTCTGAAACAATACATTTTTATGTATTTGTTTTGATAGGGGAACCGAAACTATATTACCTATCCAGAGTAACAAAGAGCTCATATTAACAGACAAAAGTATATTTTTGCTATTTATAGAACAGTGTGAAGCTATTTGTTAAATAATTTTATGTAAAAGCTATTCTTCAAGCTACCACAAATTCACTATACATTTAGGGTGGGGATAAGCTGTACTATGTCATGCCTGCAAACAATTTTCAGAAGCCAAAATTTGAGAATTTGTTCCCCATGTTGCTAATTTGCAACTTGTTCAGTAAGATTTTAACTCTTCTATTCTAAAGGCATATTTCCTACATCTGAGACATCTTCAGATGCCCAGATCATGAGGTGGACATACCTGCTTCCTGCTTGCAACAGAAACTGTCAGTATAAATGAAGACTCTGCAGGAAATTATGCCACCAGTTTATACAATTGCATATGTAGGGTATGACCAATTACATAAACTAACAGGTATGTATAACCATTACACAGAGAAAGAAATGAACAAATGTCTGGGACTTTTATGCAGGCTGTGGCTGGAAACTAGCTCAAAGCAAAAGTGTTTGTCCTTAAAGTCTCCAGATACCTTGCACATTTTTTTAATGAGTAGGAATGTTAATTCGGCATCAAAACTAAACTTTTCTGCGTATTCAGTCTGCTATATTCCACCCATGACAGCAATAAAGGACAATTCTTCCTTATCAAATCACTCTGTCAAAGGGTGGCTGAATTTCTGCAGGGTGTCACACAGACTAAGCACAGTTTATAATTGGCCTGGGAATTATTTCTGGTTTTGGAGAGCAGGAGAAACCCATCCATATGTTACACCTCTGGGAAGGAGACTGGGGATGGTAGTTGCAGTTGCATCCTCACTGTCACTCAGTTCTGCTGAAGACTGCTCAGGGCCCTGGCTGAGATTCTGCTCAGTCATCTGTTGAGGCATTCTTCCGGCTTTGTGGAAAGACTCCCTGCTGCAGTACTGTCATCTCTTGCACTGCCAGTGTCCCCTTGTGCTCAGGGAATAATCCCACCCTCCTCACCACTATGGATGGTGAATGCCATGTGCCCATGTGGATGTGCACATTCCCTCAGGTGAACGAAGGGAGGATGCAGAAGAGTTAACATTCATGTGCTGCAGGATGCAGAAAAGGCAACATGGCTACTCAGAAAGTGGCAGTGTGGCAGGGCCAGAAAGAAACGGGGCTCTGGCACTGGGCTCTTCAGCAGATCCGAGAACACCCATTGCTCTTGGAAGCTCATAACCCCTCTCCTTCCACAAGGAACAAAGCCCAGGTGGAAACTCTGAGCTGAAATGTATAAAGTTTCCTTTCTTCAAAGTGCTTTTATTCTCTTGGCACAGGGACAAATTGTGCCTTGAGGGCCAGATCTGCAAGTGGATCCATATGGAGAAATCTTTATGTGTTGGGAACATCATTCAAGTCAACGGGATGCTGTGAGGGCACAGAAGCTTGCCAGGTCCAAGCAGCAATTTGAAAAGTGTTTTGTGTTCCTTCAAGGTAAAAGGCATACTATAAACCTAAGCAATAATTCTTTTAATAAGAAAACTATTGTGCTTGTTCTTTTAACAGCAAAATGCAAGGGAAGACCAAAACCTACATAGCTGCCGTTCTTACTGTACACCAGAAAATGTTTATTTCTCTCCAACAGGTGGAAGAAATTTTATCTTGTACTTTGAGCTAAAGGGGAAAATACAATCCAATGGATAGTTTATCCATACCACAGGTATCAGAAGGGGTACAAATCCTAGATCTAACTTAATTGTGCACTAAAACTGAAGGTGTTCCAATCAGTACTAGCCATGCAATGTCTGTTCGGGAGACAAGATGACAAATTCTTTTCACAAAAAAAAAAATCCACCAAACCCTATAAATTGTTACTGAGTGAACTTGAAAGTAAATTAAGGAGATCTGGTTATGGCATTTGAGAGCAATGTGGGACCATAAAGATAGTACTCTATATATAAACTTCATATTTCATATGTGCTGTTGTTGGCTGCAACCTGACCTGAAGAAATGAGCTTAAATCTAAGAATTAGAAACTTTTTTGGTTTTACTCTCTGTTCTATTTATTTGCTATATCACCTTGAGTAAGTGACTAAACTTTTTCAACAAAGGTCTTATTTGTAGTTGCCTGTTTGATACATGTACAGGGTTGCGAGGAAGATGCATAAAGCTTGAAGGTGGGAACAGAAGGCTGAAAGCACTCCTCATCTTCATAGAGCTGGTATTCAGACTACCCTAGCAGTCTCCACTGTAGAGGCCAAGGCAGTTTCATGGGCCTGTCAGACAGACAACACAATCAATATGCAAGTTAAAACCCCCTTCATTTTCCTACCCAAAATTGTAAGATGAATATAGACTTCATATCAACTAACTCGTGTCCTTCTGTCATGACTGCAATGTAAGGGAGGGATTCCGGCTTTCTCTTTTCAGTCAGGCATTAGAGGCACCTTCTATCTAGTGAAAGGATAAAAAGGGTAATAAAGGGTAAGTGTCATTTTGTTAGATGCCTGTCTCCAACAGAAGTCTTTCCTTTGCAAGTCCACATTTCACTGCAAAAATGTCTGCTCCCCTTACCCATGTACAGCAAAACACATGGTGGTTGTTGGCTTCACTGAAAGCAGGACGGGGCCTGATTGAATTGCCTAGCTTACTTTGCTATATAATGTAGGACCATCCCTCCCTGGAATGGAGAGGCAACAGATGGGTGATAGTGGTTTGGAGGGAATGTGTACCCTGCAGTCAGTTTTTTTTTTTTTTCTGTTGCCTGTTCTTGACCTTTCAAGAAATATGTTAAAATGACTACAATCCAAGAAGGCGTATTGTATATAAAATGAATGACAGCTCCTAGTGCCACCAGGAAAATCAAATCCTTTGTTTATTTAAGATTTTAAAAAATACATCTGGGATTAGAAGTCACAGAGTTATAAATGAGCTCCCCGACCACCACCAAAAAAAATAATTATAATAAAAATAATGGTACCATATTCCCTGATAAACCAGTGCCAGAAAAGCTCTTGGGGATCAAGTTTTGTCAGTCCCCAGCTTTTACCAATTTAAATTCTTGGCAGCATATTAAAAAAAAATGTAGAAGGTATTTGAGACTGCAATCCCTCAGGTACTAAATCTAGTGTTTCCTGGCACTAGATGAATGTTACTGGAGTTAAAACCTAGCACCATAGCACCAGATCTCCATAGCTGTTCACATTTATACTTAACAGACAAATATGTCATGCTTTCAATATTCCTTTACACAGCCAATTTTTTCTCACATTTTTTCTCTGATAAAAACAAAGGTGAGAAAGTTCCAAGCAGTGGCTGACATCAGCCTATTTTTGTTTGCTTTTCAAATTTCTGGGACACACCTTTTCCACCCTGAAACTGTTGTTCTATACTGCTTTTTAATCACTTACTTGGTAGCAAAAAAAGAGGAAGAGCACATTACCTGCCAGGTATATGCATTTCCTCAGCACACCACAGCAAGTTTTCCACTCCACATAAGTGGAAATAGGAGGCTGCTCAGTCTCTCACCCCGAATCTCCAGATCAGCCAGCACTGGCTTCTACCATGGTGCAGGCTACGACTGCACTGCAGCAGAGTCAGTCAGCTGTGCTCCTCCTAACACCAGATATCGAGTGGAGTTTGCATTCCAGCCACACCTTTCCCTTTTTCTGCTTTGCCCATGCCATTCTCTGTCACCTAAGACTGGGGATTTTAATCTAAATTCAGGGGTCTCCCTGTGCTGAGGCCTCCATAGTGCAGGAGAGACTGAGTCTTTTTATTCCCCCTGCTCTGGAGGGTCGTCACTGAGAGTACAGTCACACCTGAAGATGACTTTGAAGACTAAGTAGACAGTGTGACCTTGCACCATGAATGTGAACCCTAGCATTACAGCTGACTCCAGGGCAGGTCCATAGTGCCTGTTCTAAAGACTGTCTCTGTTCTTTTTCTCCAAACTTAGGTCTTTACCTTAGTGTAACAAGCGCCTGCCATAGACAGTCTTTTGTACTGGCTGATCAGATTATACTATTCATTCTTTTCACACTTCTTTATGAAAACCACCTTTGTTAATTGTTATTTTTTCCATACTTTTCTGAATCTTCAAGGGCTTAAGACCGAGTTACTTCCAGTGTAAACTGAGCCTCTTCAGCAAGTGAAGGATTCACTCCCCAACATAATGTTACTGCTTTCAACTTCAGATCCTTCCTCTTAAAATGGACCACCACAAGTGGGCAAAAAAAGGCATAAAATGCCTGGCAATTGGTAAGACCAATGTATTCATGCTGTGCCTGCAAAAACCGGGATTCGGCTCTATTGATTTTGCTACCAAAAATAATCAAACCAACAAGCATAGGGAACAGACAAAGTATCTGAAGTCTACATTAAAGTTAAGTCACCAAATGCTATTCTTGTTTTCATTCATGCATCCTCACCACTTTCAAATCCATGGAGCTATGCAGAATATAAATCACGAAACAGAGTGACCCAGATAGCATCCTAGCTCCCATCTGTAAAAAACAGCTCTCTGTACTGCTTGCATTGCCAGTACTCAGAGTCTTGATCTGCTGAATGCTCTGAAGGGGGAAAAATAGAAACACAGGTTTCTGAAGAATTACACCTTTCTCCCTAAAGGATATTCATCTACAGAACTGTACCTTTGGAACAACACAGGGGTTGTGTCCCTAGCTCTGAAGACAGAGCTTGACCCCTTGCAATCTCTTCTGTTCCTGTCCTTTTTGCTGCCTGGAGATATGCCCTTGCAAAATGAAAAAAAATAAATAAAAATAGAGAAGTGGTATGTGTGAATCTGGCCCAGGAGGAATGAAGGAGGGGAGAAAGGTTGGAGAGCAGTGGATGGTTATGTATTTTCTATATGGTATTCAGCATCATATCGATTTCACCCATTTGGTGGACTAAACATGAACCTAATAATCAGATCCTGCTTAAGCCTTGTGCTTCCCCGGTAATTGACTCTCGCATATTGATTAAGATGTTGATGTGTCCCAGTATTTCTCAGTGGTAATGCAGCTGAGAATGGGCCTCCTCTCCCTGCGTTCTCAGCACTCTCTGTACTGCTGTCACCACACTCCCTTTAATGGATAAAGCTGTCATCCTAAAGCTAGAATGTCTTGCAGGCACAAAGACGAAATTAACTGTTCAATAATTTATGGGACATGGAAAAAACTTTACCCAACAACTTCAATTGATTGCTGTAAGTGTTTTGACTGCACTTGCCTGCTTTGCATAAAGTCAGCTACTTTGGAGAGCCTGATTTCCATTTACAGTATTTTCTTGGCCCTCTCCACAATACAAGATTTTAAAGAACTCTGGCTTGCTTCAAGGGATTTTCCTGTATTGCACTGACCTGACATTTCTTTCATTTCCCCCTAGTTTCATGAGAAAATCAGGATCTTCAGTGAAATATGGTTGGTGGGCTTCATAAGCAGAGATTAAATTCAAGTGATTAGAGTATTTTGGGACTGTCCAGTCTTTTAACTCAGGAACCACAGAAACAGGCAATCAGTGGACTATACCATTTGTATGCTCAATCATGGACAGGGAAAACTTTTACTGTTTCAGATCAGTTCAAGCTAATGATTATTGAAATTTCTTATCAGTTCAGATCCCCTGAAGTGAGCTGATGGATACAGTACAACTCCTGATGATGTAAGTTCATATCACAAAAGCAGACCAGCAGAGTTTTAGCAAGAAGGTCCTTGTAGCCTCTCTGCAGAAGGTTAGTTGTCATTTTTCTGGGAAAGCTGGCACTATTGCTGTAACTTGTATTAATCAGCAGCAAAAAGAACTGCATTCTCCAGAGCTTCCACTCTAGAACTTCTTATTATCAGAGTCTTTAAAAATAAAGTACTCTTTCCTATCTCGCTGCCTCTTTGTAATTTTTTTTTTTTTGGTGTAGACATCTCTACTTACTACATCTTCTTTTTATTAGTGAATTTGGTGTTCCTGAAACAGGAGGCATGTAATGGTTGATTAAAGCCAGGCACAACAGGAAAAAAGAGGGCGGACATCTTTCTGAGAATCTTTTTGTATTTCCATTCTATGTTACAATATCACTTTCTGTATTCAAAGTGACATATTGTGTTTCCATGGTGTATAAATTCACTATTAGGAAAATATATTTCTATTACGGAGTGAAAAGGTTAAGGAATCTTCTCTGAAACATAGTAACATGGTTACATAAAGTACTCAGTCCATTATAAGACTGAGAAAGGAGGCCAAGTCTGACATCTTCTAGAGGTGGCAGAGACCACATAGCTTCAGAGTGTGATAATCAATACTGACCCAAATCAGCTCAATTGTGGACTGTCACAGCACTGTTGAATTTCCCTGTTTCAAGCCCAGATGATCCAGATTTTCATAGTTAACCAAGGTGTAATGACATTGATTTCAATATTTATCCAAAGTGCAGTTTTCTACTGAAACTTTAAGCTAGGTTGTGTTCAACATATCATAATGACTGTACCTGGAGTTGAGTCTGTAGAATTAATTTCTGCTGGTAAGATCAGATATTAGCATATCAAAGCCTTCTACTTCTAATGGGTATTGGACCTCAAGCAGCAGGAAAACATCTTTAAAATGTGGATGTCTCACAAAGGCACAGCTGGCCACAACCTGCAGTGAAGTGAAGATCTCAGAAGATCTAAGAAGACTTGCTACAAGGAGGACAAATCCATCTTTAGGTTGTTTTGTTGGTCAGCATCCAAAGAGTTAACATATGGTTATCTAGGTCCACATCTAGGGGAAAAAAAGTGTACATGACACATGCAATGTGAAGAGGAAATCAAAACAGAATGAAGCAAATAGTGAAATCGTATCCAGTCATGTTTATTTGCTTTTTCTCATTTCAAGGTGTTAATCCTGTGTTACTGAGTACATTCCCAGAATGTTTCCCAGATGGAGACACAAATGCACCAGCATTTCCTGCCTCTATGTACTATATTTCCATTTGCTCTCCTTCGAGAAACTCTTTCTAAACAGTCCCTCCAAGTGGGAGGATGTGTTGATTTCCAGTTTATTGTAGTGTTCAGTAGTTCAGCACCAGCCATCAGAATTTTCAGTAGTCTCTGCTGTTTGCTTCAGAGCCTGTTCAAAGTCCAGGCCTCTGGAAGTATCCCCAGGAGGACTACAGCTGGGCCTGTTTGGATATCAAAGTCCATATTAAAAATTTATGCCAGTGTTTGAAAAATATCTGACCAAAATCTTGGTATGGATTAAATCTCCCTTGCCATGCAAGCTTTTCCAACTGGGGCTCGAGGATTTATTTTTAAAGTGAAGAAAGGACCCAAATAGCTTCATAAGCTGATTCAGGTCAGATGTTTGTTAGCTAAATTATCACTGGCAATAAGACCTTGTAGACCTCCTGGGGAGGCTGAAAGAGCTATGTTTTTTCTCTTGCTCTCTCTGTTTTCCTTCCTTCCTTCCTTCCTTCCTTCCTTCCTTCCTTCCTTCCTTCCTTCCTTCCTTCCTTCCTTCCTTCCTTCCTTCCTTCCTTCCTTCCTTCCTTCCTTCCTTCCTTCCTTCCTTCCTTCCTTCCTTCCTTCCTTCCTTCCCTCCTTCCTTCCCTCCTTCCCTCCTTCCCTCCTTCCCTCCTTCCCTCCTTCCTCCCTCCTTCCCTCCCTCCTCTCTTCCCTCTCTTCTTCCTTTCCTCTCTTCCTTTCCTCCTTCCCTTCTATCCCTCCCTCTCTTCTTTGTTTCTCCCCTTCTTCCTCCCCTCCTCCTTCCCCCTCTCTCTCTCCTTCTCTGTCTCCCTCCCTCCTTTCCCTTTCTTTCTGTTTTCTATTTAAAGCCAGACCTCACAGCAAATCAATTGCCTACAACTTAGCACAGAAGGAGGCCCATTTATATTGGGGGAATAAAAATCTTGTACCTGCCAGCAATATAATTCAAAGTTGGACATCAACAATACAGCAATAAGAATATGTTGCTGGAATAATTTCCTGGGTCCTGCACTTCACAGCTGAGCTGAAAGAGGACATGAGCTTGCTCTGCCACCTTTTGAAATGATTCCTGCCATAGGATGAGCCTGAGCTAACCAGGGACAAATAAGAAATCTGAAGTGTTTGTGCTTTAGGTGATAATAACTTGTTCACATCTTCCTGGAAAATACTGTTTAGAGGTACCCAGGTCTGCTGTGGAACTATGGAAAACGGTTGCTATTTTTTGCTAAGTGCCTATAGGATAAGGGGGGGTGGGTGAGGTGGGGGTGGTGTCACTAATGTGCCTGTCAAAACTTTCTCAGACTCTTTCCTGCAGGAAGCAAAGCTCTGAATTAGCCAATTATAAAATGTCTAAGTTACCCCAGTTAGATCCATGCATGGTATTCATGTTGCACTAGTAGCTCAGTAGAGTTAGTCTGATTTGGTGCTTTTCTTTAGAAGAAATCCCTGAATTTTGTGGAGAGCAACGTATGAGCAAAAGCTCATCTGATCACAGAATTCCCCGGACTTGGTCCTGCTCCATAAGAAGTCTCTGTACTCTCTGTGTGATCGACTTCTGTTTGTTTTGAACCTACCTCCCACTAACTCCACTTGCCACTCCCTAGTTTTTAACTTGAAACAGAAAGAGAACAATTGATTGCTATCCACCTCCTCCATGTCACTGTGATTTTACAGGTATGAGAAAGGATTCAGACCTGCCTGGGAACTGTATTTGATGGCCGTGTGTGGAGCTCAGACTAGACAGGCAGATACATCTGCCTTGCAGCTATGTCTAGAAAAGCCTTGCACTGTCTCACAGACTGAGTGCAGTAACCCATTCAAGTGTGTAGCCCCTTCTATGCCCTCTTTGCCAAATCCAGAGGGACTTTGCTGTTCCTCTGGGCAGGCTGGGCCAGCTGCAGCTCAGGGCACATGGGCAAGAGAGAAGATGCTGCCCGCTTTACTGGGGGTCTGCAGAGCTTTCTGAGTGCTGGCGAGAGGCCTTAGAGGCATTTCACGCAGGCAGTGAAAGGTATCACAGAGAGGTGGAAGCAAAACCAGGAGGGTGTGCCAAGGAGCAGCTGTAAGTCTCATGGGCACAGTTTGAAGCCCTTCAACAGGAGGGTAGTTCACAAGAGCGCAGGTACATCTCCAGAGTGAGTCCTTACCAGGGTGTGACAAACAACATGAGCTCTACCACCTGCTCCCTCTTGTGACCATTTGCCACTGCCAGCCACTACTGTACTGCCTCCAAGCACCTTTACAAATGATACCATTTGGCAGGTACCAATGAGCAAGAACATCCAGGCAGCTCTCTGCAGAGCTCCGTGCGTGTGCACACAACTGTGCGTGAAGTCTGATCTCACCCAGACTACCCCATCACTGTGGTGCATGAACCCAAATGGCTAACCTACCAGTGGAGGGTGAAGAAAGTAAACGCTGTGGTGGGCCTGTGGCCTGCTACGAACTAAGAGGTTTTCTGTCAGTGCTGTGACTCCCTGGGAGGTTCTTAATTTATTATTATTATTTTTTTCTTTTTTACACAAGGCAGAACGTGCTCTGCATCTCCTCTTCCAGACCACGATAATGAACACTCTCCTAACAAGTGCACAGACAGAAACCCAGCACACAGACTGGTGGCCCAAAACTGTATGGCACAGCAGGTTTATGGCCCTCATTTTTTGCTTACTCCGCTTCAGCAGACATAGAAGGACGATGCTGCAGGGAAATTCTCTTTGTTTCTCACATGCCTCTTACCAGAACAAAGCCGGTGTTTATGTTCCCTGCCTTTCCCTGAGTAATCCGCTGTAGGACGTAGCCCAAGCAGGGTCCCTGGGTGCGTTGTGTCTTTCTCGGTGGACTCAGAGGGATTCCAGCTGGCCCATGCAGTCAGGGGTGGTCTGCCCCTCTGTCCTCTGACAGGACTGCCTGAATCTGAGCCAGCCCCCATAAACAAGAGACAGTGGGTAGGAAGCTGTCTCCCTTCTCTCTCGTGGGCCTCTGCTGGGTTGAAGATGGCCCAATAAACAAGGGATGGGGGCTTTCCTTGAGCACTGCGACAGCACTTTGGCTTACTTGAGCCAGCTCCCAGTGAGAAGGGATGGGCTGCTTTTAAATGTTTTCTCTTGATTTTTGGTCTCCCAATAAGGCAGGCAGCCTTTGGAGAGCTGTTAAGTGTGGGCTGGCTTTCAGGGCTTACTCCTGGCTAGCAGCCTGCCTCTGTGAAACTAATTCAGTTTGCTTGCACTTGACAACGGGAAGAGGTTTCTGCACATGACAATAATAAAGTATTTTTGCACTTTATAGCATGTATCTCCTCTCTGGACTGCAGATCCTCGGGGAAGGTCTTTATTTCTCTCATTTCTCTCCTTTCTCCTTCCCATCTCTCCACATAGAGCTTGGGGGGCCCATGTCCTGTGCCTGTCCTACTCTTTGTTAGTTTCTATAGGGAGACATGGCACTTCAATGACACAAGGCTGGTGGGGTTGTTGCATAAAGAATATATACTGGTATATAAGAACAAGGTGTATACAGAACAGGGCAGAAGACAAGGAAGTTAGAGAAGGGAGGGAGAAAAGACTGGCTACTTGATGTGCTCAGGTACATCTTGCATATGGGTGTACATGGAGTGGTTGTCCATTCTTCCTGGAGGAAAATTTTCTGAAGCAATTGCTATTTTGAGGAGTGAAGGGAATCATCCACTGTTCCACCCCACCACAGCTGAGTGCTAATAAATGCATAAAGCAATTACTTTTTTTTTTTTATTATTTTATTTTTTATTATTCCAAATGGGGAGTGGAGGTGTTTTTGTTGTAACAGACCAGGGAAATCTGACCCAGGTGAGCATGCAGGCCTGAACAAGAGGATGTAATGAACTACCTGTAGTTTGTCCCCTCTTATGCTTACCATAGGTGGTACTGCAGGGACCACTGGCCCAAAGAGCCACCATCACTTGCACAGGAGTGTGGCTCAGCACAAGGATGCTGAGGTGGCCACTGTGGGCATGGCCAGTGTGGCTGGCTTTGCATTTCTTCAAGTGGGTTGGTAGGTCCCTGTGTTACAGAGACTGTTTCTTGTTACCAGAATAAGTGCTTCAGTCTTGAGTGGAAGTGGGGTAGCCATATGGGTCTTCCCGATGGCCCCAGTACAGCCCAGTACTCTTGATGAACCCAGAGGCGACCAGCCACCTGCCTTTTCTCTGACTTTTCTCTACACTTACATAGAGGTGCAGACTTTCTTACTGTCACTTCTATTGAGAAGCCATTTCTGAGTCTCTCCTTGCTGCCTCAGTTCTGTCTCTTTGCCATGGAACTGAATCACCCCTTTTCATTTACCATGGCCCTGCATTCTGCAGCAGATGGACAGAGAGGTTCACAAGCTGAGCCTTTTCGATACGGGTCCTAGCTGAATGGGAGTGGATAGGGAAGGGGAACAAATTCTCTCCCGGCTGCCCAAATAGCTTAAAAGAGATGTACAGTTAAAGGACAGCTGTCTAAAGGAATGAGCTCATGAGGATAGGATAATAAAGTGGAATATTTAAAACTGAAATAGTTTGTGGTAACAAATATGTGAAAAGTCAATATGTGAAAAGTACTTTGAATTTTCAGTGGAAGTGCTGTTCTTGTTGGGTTTTGTGAAGATACCTCTGCTCACTTTTCAGCATGTCTTAGTGTTCCAGGATGCAGAAGGCTTTTGATAGTAAGACTTGCCTCCCAAACCATCATTATCCTTGTGATCTCCTGGCATCCTGAGCACACATAGTTTTGCCTTCTTTTTGGTTCTGTTTCAAAAAAAAAAAAAAAGGAAGATGCCATTCTCCACTTAAAACGCCAAAGAAATACTGTTTTTCTTTTTTTTTTTTCTTTTTTTTTTTTTCTTCACACGTCACTCTATTTATTTGCATGGGATCCAGACTGGGTTGCATCAGTCAAAGGTCCTAAATTGAGCAATTGATCAGAAACATGCTGGGACATCTATGTGTTGCAACACTCACAGACTTACCATTTCATTGTCTTTACTGCTGTCTGCCCTCTTGAGAGAGGTGACTACAGCTGAGGAAACGACTTGGGAAGAAGAGTAAGGCAGTCCTTTCTCAAATTCTCCATCTTCTTGTCAGTCCAGTAGTGTGCAAAAGTGCATGTTAGTCCAGCTTCCTCAGGTGTGCCAGCTTTTCTGGGAAATAGCAGATACTGCTCCTAAGCTACAGAAGGTACAGAAGGATCTATCTTTTCTTGTGAGAAAGGGCACACAATATTTCTTAGTGTATAGTGTCTCTCTGAATGACCTATTCTGAGATGCAGAAAAGAACTACAAGTTTGAAAGCAAAAGAAGAAAAGAAAGCCTGCATAAGAGAGTAGGCCATGGGGGTGCCCTAGGCAACCCACTGTGGATCTCTGTATGATGGCAGGTCACTGGGTAGAGCTAATTTTGGCAAATGCAGAGCTAGGATCAGGGGTTGTACCCTTTTCTTTTGCCCCAAGCTCTGCACAGCTGTCTGCTCTCTGCCCACCCAGCAGCTGTACCCTCTCTTACTCTGTGGGAACAGCAGCAGCCCTCTCTTGCCTGGAAGTATGGCAGGCAGGAGCTGCGTGAGTGGTCATTCTTCACCACTTCTGCATAAATTGAATTTACTCTAGTGAGTTGGATGGAAGCATCTGGCAGTTCAGGCTCGGTCCGCCTGACTGTTGCTGACTGGGAAAAGTATAGGGACACTGGAAAAAAAAAAAAAGAGACTGCATTCATAGCAGCAAAATCAGACGCGGCAGGAACTGTGTAGCAGAACTCAGTATAAGTGATTATCTTTTTCAGTTGTCCTACACCAGATGATCATCTCTGTTACAGCTCATGTAGAGAATCTGCAAACATATGTAACCCAAGGTTCAACAAGCTGATAGGCTTGGCAGATAAATATACATTCTTGTCTGTGAGTCTTAACTCAGCTCTCAAGTATGATTGCAGTGGTACAGCACAGGCCAGATTCTGATCTCATTTACACCTTTGCCAATGCAGAGTAACTTCACTGATGCCAAAGTGTGAACCTAAAAGCTGTCTAGCTGTCGCCTGAGCTGGAGTTTCATTAATGCCCTGCATGAGGAAGAGATGCATCCAAGCTCTTTCCTACAGTGGACTTTGAATGATGAACCAGAATAGTTGGAAAACAAAACACCTTTGTGCTCACTCGACCTTTGTGAGACCTTACCTTCCACTAGATCAGGTTACCCAAAGCCCAATCCAAACTGGCCTGTTCCAGATTAGACTTAGTTGTACCTTAGCAAAATGGGTCAAAGTGGCTTAAGATATTGACATTTTATACAACTATCTTCTACCATTTTCTGATTTGGCTCCTTCAATTCAGACTGAGATTGAAGATCATCACAAGAGTTGTTTATGTTTGGAGACAGAAAAGCTGAGCACTGCAGTAAATTGAAGAAGGGGCTAGAGAAGAGCAAATAGAGAATGAAAGGAATGGGAGGAGTGTGGAGAAAAGTTTAAAGGCAGGGTGAAGAGGAGGCATAAGAAAGTGCCACAGGGTCAGACAGAATCTGATAAACTTTGACAAAAGCCTCAACATACTTGAAGGTGTTTTCTAAACCTTCTAGGCTTGTAACATTTTCCCATCAATAGTCCAGAGGTGAAGTGATTTATGAATACACATGCTTACACATTTCTCTGTGAGCATCTTGATAAGGTAAATATATCACCCAGCAGGAGGCTACATTGCACATGAGTCTTCCTCAGAGAGAAATTCAGTGTTGAGGGCCCCAGCTATCCCTTTCTGACATACACGGGGTGTGCAGTTTAGTTCTTCATTAAAAAATGTCCCATTGAGATGTTTAAACACAGATCTCCCTGTAAGGGTGAATACCTTGAATTGCCCTCCATCCAGTTCTTCTCCATTTAATTGGTATAAAGCAGCTTCCCCTTGGCTACTTCCTCCCTTGAAATTACACAAGTAGCCTCACTAGGAAGGCATAGGTAAATATTTTACGCTGTGCACTGTGGATTAGGAGCACAGCTCCCATTAACCAGAGCTGGAATCACGCAGCTGATTTTCCCCTCATGCTGTGCTAGAAACATACCCTACAGGACACACAGACTGGGATCCCAAGTGCCACCTTATGAAGAAGGTGTGGAACACTTTCATTTAATACTGCATGTATTTCCATTAGCAGAGTCAATTGCTCTCCGTCCTCGTTTTTAAGACTCCCTGTTTCTCTCTATTACACCTCTGTTTCCAAATGCCTGCCAATCCTCCCTAGTCCTTCCATCTGAGCCTGCAAAGTTTTGATGATATAACACCACAGCATCTTGGCTTTCATTTGGTTTAAACTTTGTGTTTGCAATTACAGATGAGCTGAACACTGAGCACTTCTATTTCTCATAAGCTTGCTGCTGCTTAGGAAAGCTTATGTGCCCAGTGTATTGACAGTTTTGGGTGGCAACTTAGGGGGTGCCAGCAGAGCAGAGGTCAGCATATGGTGAAACCTGCAAAGCACATGGGGAAAAACATGTGGATGCTACTTTGATTCAGAACACCAAAGCAACTGTCTGCACTGGCATAGCTCCTGCAGAGCAGAAAATTTATGTATCTGTATAAATTCTAAGTTAAAACCAGAATGCGTTCATCCCATATGTAAAAATAGAGTGTGGTTAATATACCATACACTGTGGTCAGTTACTACTCTGGGAAGTGTCATCTCTGCTGTCTGTGCGAATATGATATAACACTTGTCAGACATTGGCTTCCCTCATTCGCAGCCCTGTTGCTTGATGCCACCACAGTTCGTTTTTACCACATAGCTAATTCTTCCTGTCTAGGAAATTTATGAAAGAAAATGGCCTGTGCCATGTAGTCTACGCAGGTGAGGTTATGTCAAGGCAGGTAGTAACAAAGTTGAGTTTACTCAAATTCATGAAAAATTCTGAAAGTAGTCTTTAATTCTAATTCAAAATTTAAACTTTCAGAAAATTGAAATTTCAATGCAGTATTTTTTAATTAAAAATATTCATAAAAGAGTTTTACTCCCAAAATGTCAAATTCCACAATTTCTTACATAAGCGCTTTGCTTTAAATTTCACCTCAGTAGTAGATTAGACTTACTATTTTGTTACTTATTTGTATGAACATATAAATTGAACCCAAATTAATCAAAAATTAAACAGAAAGCACCACAAAAATATTTTTACTTGATCAGCATGCTGTTTGTCAGCATTAGCAAACAGCAAGAGTGAAATACTTCCTTTTGTGTTTTTTTTTTTTTTTTTTCATTCAAAATGTCACTGAGTTAACTTGTTCTTGGAAAGAGTTCTGATTTTTTTTTTTTTAATTTAACCACATTCCTTAACAGAAATTTATAATAATTATATTCACCAGTTTGATCCAGAACACAGCTGCTATGAAATTCTATATATGACCAACATTCAACATGCAAATCTTTGCTACCTCCTTGCTGATCCTGTCTTTTGTTTTGAGTTCTTTGCTAATAAGTAATGAAAATGTTACAGCCTTACAGCTTGTTTTGTGGTTGCAATTACGTAATCATTATTAATGAAGCAACAATGTCAAAACTGTGTGAAACCAAACTCACATTTAAGCACTTACAATAAACAGATATAAAACAACAGATGTCTCAGTTTTTGTTCTCCAATGATTTCATCCCTTGTTAAAAATAAACGTCTGGTTTAAAAAAGAAAAGGGCTTTTCTCCACTCTTACAAATTAATTGAATCCAGAGACTGGTAATACAACTAAGGAGTTCTCTTTTTCTTTTTTTTTTTTTTTTTTTTTTCCTCCCAAAATTTGCTTGTGGGGATATATATGTATTTTCAGCAAGCAATAAATTCACTTCAAAGCCATCCAGAAATTCTAGGAAGTCAATGGTGTAATGGTCATTTACCACAGCTGAAGCCTTGGCCCCTGATACCAAACAGAGATGCCAGGCTTGCCTCCAGACTTGAACACCCTAAAAAGCTTTTAGGATGTTTTAGAGATGTTTTTTGTCCATGGTTTTGGTTCAACCAACTGATATCTGTCAGTTACAAATGTTGCTTCAGATTTGGGTCAGAATTTGTCGACAGATGCAGGGAGGTCTCTAGAACTGTGGAACCTCAGAAAGCCAGCACCCGTTCTTATGCAAACATCAAACGTCCAGATGCTTATTTGAACCATCTACATCTGCTGAGTCTGCAAAACTAGGCTGGAAATTTAGCTGGAATAGGTTTTCCTGCAGGATTTCATAGACTTCATAGCTGAACTTGTGGCCAGAAATACCAGAGCTTCTTTCGGTATTTGAGCACTTTTATTCCAGTGCTAACTAGGAATGTGTAGGTTACATTTAATGAGTGGGTGGGATATGCAAGAATTTTAAAACTTCACAAAGATTCAGATCTAGTGAGCAGACACTGTGAGCAACAGAAATACTCCACAAGAAATTGAAGCTTTATTAGTGATTTCTGAAACAAAGGAAAAAAAATACAAACTGCATAGTTTTTAATTCATTTGAAGGATAAAATGTAATCTATTCTGTGACACAAGCAAATCTTTTATATATATATATATTTAATGAAGTCATAGAAAAAATGCTTTATTTAAAAAAAATTGCTCAGCTTTCAGTGAAAGTCAGTGTACAAATTTAGGACTTGGTATATATATATATTTTTTTTGCCAGTCCCTCTGGCACTAGAACAAGTGCAAAACAACTGTCTGTGCACTTTATTGCAGATCTTGCACAATTTTAAACACACAAGCAAAGGTTCTTGCAAATTGCATTCTGAGAATATAGCACTTTTATGCTTACAGCACTATAAGCAATGACAAGAGGTTTTGAACAATCTGTTTTCTCAAATTAGATTAACATCATCGAGCAGTACAATCTGCTCATTGACACCAAAGGGACAAAAAAAATCAGTGTTTTGTGTCCTCCTTCAGGACCTTGCTTTGGCAATAGACATTCACTGTCTATGTCATTGTGAAGGATGTGGTGCACTTTTAGAGTTGCTGTTCTTTAGAAGAGACACCAGGCTCCACATAGATCTGCTAATAATCAAGCAGTAAAAATACCGGCAGCAGCTCAGGGTCCTTGCCAGCATTGTGCTCTCTGGTCATACCACATGTTACATGCAATCCACTTTTCAAGGTAATGGGTGAAAAAAACTGTGTACCACATTTGTCTGCACCTAGGTAGCAGTACATGACAAGCATTAAGTGATTATTTAAAAAAAAAAAACACACAAAGTTTCATGAGTATGAAAGATGCTAGTTAATAGCTAATTAAATATTTTCCTGCATAATACCACTGTGGAAAAGCACTTTTCCACCATAGCTGAAAGTGACAATAACTTCCCTTTTGTGCAGCCACTACTACAATCATATTAAGTTTGTGCATTGGTTAAGTAACTCTTTTTTTTTTGGAACTTTTTTTTTTTAAAGTAAGTTAATGCTTATATTCACACTATGTTGTTAATCCTGAGAACTACCAATTAAACTTCTTTCTAAATTTAGTTATTACATGCTTTCCACTGTAAAGCACAGTTATCATCTGACATAGCAAAAATCCCAGGAAACTGCAGCTGCAAGTGACCTACTGCTTTAACTCTCAATCAAAACGAAAATAGGTGACTGCTTTTTTATTTTTTTTTAATTTTTTTTTTTTTGCATTTTAGTCATACTCCCAAAGAAATTCCTTGAAAGCATGTGTTGTGTTGAATGGCTGTATGCAAACAATTTTGGAACTAAGTAACTTTGATCTTTGACTTACAGACTACAGGGCAAAGGTTAAAATCACAAGCTCTGTTGTCCTGTTGGCAGCAGTTCCTTTTGAAGTTTCCTGCTTTTACTGAAAGTGATACACAGCAATATACTAATATGCAAATCTCAGTGTCTTTGAAAATAAAATTATATCAATCCCATTAACTTTTGTTATTTGATCAAACTTTTTGTAATTTGATGAAAACAGAGAAGCTAGCTGGCTATTTGCAGATTTACATAAGGAAATTTGGACAATAGATGACTACTTATGTGTGCAAGATGGAAGCTTGATATAATAATCAAGGTTAGAAAAATATGTTCTTAAGAGACTGTTAAATACTTGGACATTGTCATTCTAACAGACTGTAGACATTTTATAATAAGTCTATTGAAATGAGCCAAACCATAAATAGGCTGTTGTAATAGCAATGAGAATCCAGTGCATGAAGACTTTGCACTGCTATGAACAAACTACACTTATATTGCCTTTTACATTAAATAAATAAATAAATAAATAAAACGTGCCAAGAGAATTTACTGAAATTTTATAATACCAGGAATTTTGACTGACTTGGCAAAATGGAAACTTCACAGTTACTCAGACCTTAATGTCAGGACATCTGCTTACTGCCAAGCAAAGCCATTAACAGCATCTATTCCTTAAACTAATGTCTGAGGCAGATCTAGCAGTCCAAGACACAGAGCAACAGTCCGTGGTGTAAGGCTCTGTGCTAGTAATCGGCAGATTTGTAGTTTATATGTAGCTAAAGAATTACAGCTGTTTCATACAATGGGTAATAAATGAGCAAGACAAAATAAATGAGCAAAGCAGTCCTGTCCTTCTCCATCCCACCCCCCGGTGTTAATTATCCCGTCTCTTGCAGCATATCTGTCCCATTAACTTCAGTTTGTGTTTTTTGCATGTGAGTCTTGGGACAGTTGCCCCCCAGAGCAAATACACTGGTGACAAAAGCAGCAACTGAACAAACAGCTAGCATGTAAATTGCTGAGGAGAAGTTGCGAGTAGCAAAACCACATAACATTCTTTAATTTGCTCCAATTCCTGTGTTAATCTGACTCCCTCACATGCATGTAGTTTGTTCCATACCTTTCTTTCCCTTCAGCACAGAATATTACAAACACTAAAAGCCAAACTATGGCATGAAATGTACCCCTTTACATTTTCGAGCAAGCTTTGGCCCCTGTTTACTTCTCTGCTGAATTTGACCTAGAGGCATCCATGGCACATACAGCTGTCTTCACTGGATCTGGCTTTGCTCTGTGTTTTCCAACATGTACTTTCTCTTCATGATGGCTGGGTGCCTCTCACAGGAACCCCAGGTAGTAGAAAGCCCTTGCTTACACAAAGTTCAAATGGAAAAAATCCAAGCTCCCTTCTAAACACTTTAAAATAACACTTTCTAATGCTTCCTACGGGTGATGTTGACACATTTACAATGTTGATTTAAAGGGCAGGGGAAACATAGTTCTTCCAGACACTGCAAATGTAAAGTTACTGGCCCACCCTATCACTGGAGCCACACTGAAATGGCTGCCAGTAGATCCCCAGTGCCAGGCGTTTAAAACTCAGAAAACAAGCAGATGGTGGGCTCTCTGGCTATGAGCAAAACTTTTGAAGGCTCTCCTGCTTTCTACCCCTCCAGGCTAGAGTCGCAGTCAATACCAAGCACAGATTCTGCCGTTCCTTAGATATTTGGCCCAACAGTTCCTAAACTTTCTGTGAACCATTTTAGCCCACGTTTGCTATACCAAACTGCAAACTGAAGATTCCCTTCATTTCTTTACCCTGTCCTTCATTCACAGTTCTTTGCTGGAACTAATCTGACTGTAAAGGTTTGTCAGTCTTCAGATGTTCTAATTTCTCAATCACCTGGTTTGACATGATCCTGATTTTCTTCAATATTTCGTCTTCCACCCCTGGGAAATTTATGTCTGTTCCTGGCATTTGTCTCCCATCTTCCTTTGTGAACACAGAGGGGAAAAATTCATTTCATTTCTTTCTTTCTTTCTCCCTCTCTCTCTCTCTCTCCTCTCCCCCGCCTCTATTTTTTTTTTCCTCAGCAAAGTCTTCTTCTGTCAATAAATTACTCTTGCCACATCCTAGAGTCCCACTGTCTCTTCCTTTGACCCCTATATTTCTTATAATTTAAAATAACATCTTATTAATTTTTATCTAGGTAGCAAGTTACTTTCAATTCTTCAGTTTTCCTTTTCTTGTTTTGGTTTCTTTTGTCCACTCAGTCCTTTCTACAGTCCACTCTGGACTTGATGTTTTAAATTTTTCACATGTCCTTTCTTCACCTTTGATTAGTTTTTCATTTCCTTGTTCTTTATTAGGTGTTGGCAACGCAGTACTGTAGGTGGCATTTTCCCCTTTTCTCTCCCTTCCCTCATCCGTAGCCCATGCTGAACCACAGCCCAGAATGATGTCAGGAGAGCATTTAGACACCTTTCCAAGATGTGATACTGTCCGCTCGGCTCGTTAAAGGTCTTACGATACATTTTGCAAGAACAGGAGCATTAACCCCTGTATCCTGGCCCAATTCCAAATGGAGTGATTACTTTCTGCCTGCCTGGGCTCCCTGTGTATTTGCGATGGGATAGATTAATCTTTACTTTGGAATTTCAACCTGTAGAATAGCACTGCTATGAGCACATACCACTTTCTAAACCAAATGTGACTGGATTGAGGTTCTTTTTCTGCTACAGAAAGTTCTTTTCTAATTTCACACTGAAAACATTTTACGAAGAAAGGTACTGATAATCTTTATTGTTCCATGTTTCCTACCAGTGATTTATAGCCAGAATTTCTTCTTAACTTTTGCACGGCCAGTGTTCTACTTGCAGGCAATTCTTGCTTCTCCTTCTCCTCTCCCTTTTCCATCCCCATGTGGAATGTACTGCTTAACAGTGACATGCACCATCCTCATTGTTTACACTCTTATTACCTGCACTGATCGGACTGTTTACATCGAACAACACAAAAGCAGCTTCACACAGCGCTTCATGCAATAGTCTTCAGTCGTACAGATCTTTAAGAAGAGATGCAGCATTCATAAAAGGGCTTGCAGCCCAAAGATTCTTCCCATGACTTCATGCATAGGAAGTGCCTGGGGAGGTCAGTGAAGAGGAGAAGGAAAGCACAGTGAGGTGTAAAGCTCACAGTGTTGGTCCATATAGCATAAATGAAAGCAGCAGTCTGTTTCCTCAAAATATGTGTTGGAGAAAGACTGTGTGAGTGACAAGATCCAGAAAGAAAACATTTCTAGGAGTGCTGAAAGCATCCCTTAAGATTGAGAGTGAACTAATAAGGCAGCAGTTTTTTTGGGTTCAACTCCCATGACTGGTTTGTGACCTTTACGCTCTTTATTTTTCTAAAATAAATGGACAAAACAGTTCCTTTTTGAATTCCTATTGTTACTAGGAGCCACATCCTGCCCACATGGCTTCTGCCAAGAAATGACTGGAGGGCAACATTTGACTCACCCCAGAAGAAGTCCTCTATCACAAGTTCCTTGACTGCTTTTTCACTTTCTTTCACTGTGTAGGATTCTGACTTCTGAGGTGTTGTAAAAAAAAAAAAAAAAAACCAACAAAAAAAACACTTCTTTTAACACTATTCCCTCCTTTGTTGCAAGCCTTGCTGAACTCATATTCTGGTTTGTTTGCCCTCTGCAGCATTATCTTAAGAAACCAAGTGAAGATGCAAGGCCTTTGCCTGACCACTATTCATGAACTTTCATTTGCCTTCCTCCCTTTCTCTACGGTATTATATTATCTGTTTCACTGGTTTGCACCTGTTCACCCATATTGTTTATTTCTTGCCTTCTGCTGTTGTGTGACTGGAACCACTTACATATCACAGACATCTTTGGACTCTCCTTTCTGCTAGCCTGAATGCAGTTTTATAATTGCTTTTGTTCTTCACTGTAGCTACTAGACTTAGCCCTCTACCTGTACTGATTTTGTATTGTTACCATATGCTTAAACTGTGGTTGCTCCCTTTATGAATGATTTCAGAAGGACTGCTGATTGGAAAACAACAACAACAACAAAACACAATAAAAAACATTAGCACACAGGACCACAGGTGGCTTCAAACCCCATTATTTCTCCTTCTTACAAGGCTCAGTTAAAGAAAAGTGATTCATTTACAGTCCCTGTGATCCTTCATTTGGTGAGCTGGAGTCCCTTTGGCCATTTTTGTTTTCATATTCTCAGATCTCCTTGACAGAGTCATCTAATGCTTATGCTCACACAGAAATTAGCAACTTTGATGAAGACTTTTAAACAAATTCCAGACTCATGCAGGCAGGTCCTTTTTCCTCTCCCTGTCCTGTCCTGTCCTGTCCTGTCCCGTCTTGTCCTCTCCCCTCCTCTCCCCACCTTTTCTCTTCTCTTCTTCTTCTCCTCTCTGAACTGAAAACAACTCTTAAAAATAGCAGCAAAAGAGACTACGGAGAAGATTTCTACCAGAACTGAAGATTTGTTTTACGGTTTTGTGTTTCTTCGGAGGCATTGTTTATATTGTGCCTTGTTTATATTGTGCCTGGTGTGATCAGATGTTTCTTTAATGCATTCACAATTGCTTGGCTTATTTTACATAGCGAAGGATGTTGTCTCTGCTATGTCTCATCATGTTGTTAGCGAACATGACACAATACTGGAAATTAAATATGACAGCTAAATGTCAAAAGACAATTATTTTCAAATCAAGAGTATTCTATCAATTTAATTAGCACCTCTCAGCACTTTCCAGGTTTTATTTACAAACATACTGGGCCAAATTCTTTGCTCAGTTGTAACCATGCAAACGCCTATTGCGTATGTCTGAGAGTTAATTTTCTGCTGTGTTTGCACTTCAATTTTGTAGACAATGTCTGCTATATTCATTTCCGAAGTGTGATGGCAGAAGACGAAATGTGATTAAGGTGGGGATTAAGAGGTAGGTATATTGAAGACATCACTGTGAGGTATGTGACTGGAAGCAATGAAAGCAGAAAATGTGGTTGAAAACAAAGCTGAAAGACCCAACCCAGTCTCGTGGGTTAAGGGATTTATGAATGAAAAAGTAACATGTCTGAAGGGACTGGTACGAGGAAAGGGACTGCTCCCTGACAGTCTTTTTCATGCATCCAGCATTTATGCAGCGGCAGCAGCTGCTGCTGACCTTGGCTGTGTTCTCATGGTTGTTTTGAAGAAGAATGAACTCCAGGCCTACGCCACTAGGCTCTGCAGTCCTCTTTTCAAAGAGTCATACACTATTAGAGGATAAATCTCAGAGGAAGGCAATGGGACTTAGACTCTGGTGTCATTGGGGTATGTCTGAAAAAGTTAACCTTAAAATCCAGGCCTTCGTCTGGCCCTGGTGGAGTTGCATATGTGTGTGTGGTAGTGGGTGTTGATATTTATCTTCATCTACCAGCAGCTTGTTGTGTCTTGTAAATTCCTCTCCTGAAACTTCCCATCACCCTATGTCTGAGTGAACCAAAGTCTGGGAGACAGAGTGTTTTGTTGTTATCCTTTGTCAAATAGGCAATCCTGTGATCCTGTGGGAAAAGGATAAAACAAACCTGAAGAAAATCCTGAGGACAGAGTATTGGTACATGCATCATACTGTAAACTGTACATATTTAAAGTAACTTAGAAATGTAGCAAAAAGTTCTGCGAACTTCTTACACCCCATAAAAATATACCATATACTCTCCTACCCTACTGCTTTCTAAAAGCACATGAAAAATACAGCCATTCTGGCTCACCTTTCTGAAGAGCTCTGTCAAGTCAAGTGATGTGTTAAACATGTACTTGCTATAGTATACCATATATTCATAAAAATTTTTGTGTTAAATGTTTTCCTAGAGAGGAACTATTAAAAGAGGCAGAGGGAAGGGTGGCAGTGGGAAGAGTTCTGAAATTGCTACCTACAGTACATTAGAAAAGCTTCTAAGAAAATGTAAAAACAGAGCCTTGTGTGAAGAACAACAGTTAAACTGTAAGGCATGTAAAAATGCTTGCACAGAGGTTTGATCTCAGCCATTATTTTAGTTCATTAAAGAAAATGAAGTAATTACTTTTTAGAAAGAAACATGCACAAGCACATTACTAGTTCAAGTACACATAGTATGTGTACTTATAATCATTTTTCAAGACGGCAGGTAGAATTTAACTGGGTGTTGTTTCCTTGCAAAACATATCAGGACTCTTTTTACGATACGTTCAAAATTCTCAACAGCTATCTTGTTGTGTGACAGGAGTTTATGGCATTAGTTTCACCAGACAAGGACTGGTGGAGTAAAATTAGTCATGTATGTAAATTATAATCATGCTGAATAGTTGTATGTGCTCATTTAGGCATTTTAACAGTGTGTGATGTTATCCTCTCTGCAGGACTAATAAGCATTAGCCATAATGAGGTCAGTCAGTCAGTCAGGCATTATCATGGGATTTAATTGGGACACTGGTCTCTGCTGAAGTGAAAATTAATAACTTTTGTCAATGTTCTGGCGAAATGTTCTGTCTTATTAAACTATGAGGGTCAATTAGAAAGCATTATGTAATAAAGTCCCCAGCAGCAGAACTCAAATTGAGTTATACCACAGTCATTATTCCAGGACGATTGCATTTGAAAATGGAAAACCAGAGTGCCATATGGAGGGCGCAGGTTATATTTACAAGCATTGCATGTTAAAGCTTCGGCAAGAAGGAAACAATTAAATGTAATACTGAAATAAATCAAAGCACTGAAAGTGCCATGTTGTGCCAGGCGCTTAATATAGCCAGCATACCCCTAGATGCGACTAGGCAAAATGGCACCTGTTTATAAGCCTTGTTTGGGTTCTGTCAGACAGCTTCCTCCCTCTGGATTGCTCCGATGATTCAAAATCTGGGGCACACCTGGAAGGCTCAGCCTGGCACATTGACTCATATAAATAACAGTTTATTGTATGGCTATTAAGACCAGAGATTGCTTTTATTAAAGTGCAGTTATCATGGTACAACAAATTAACGAACTTTTAAAGCATGTTTAATGGCCTCTGATAACTCCCTGTTCGGTCATGTTTTACAGCACTTCAGATGGGGGAGACACAAAGCCTTTGCTGGTGCTGGTGTCTAAAGGCAATGCCAGCAGCCAGCAAAGGTGCAGACACCAGGAGGGAGGCAGGTATGCTTTTATGGGGAGTGTGACAAGCTGGGACACCTGGTTCCCCCCCCTCAGAGGAAGGTAAAGCAGTGACATACTACTGTAAGCCTTACTGCTTCTGAGGATTCCTGCTGACCAAAAAAGTTAGCAGTATCTCTCTGTAAGGGCCCTTTTCTCAAGCATTTACATGCCAAAGACAGTTGAAAATGGGTACCCACAGACTGAAACAGAGAAGGGCAACACAGGCCCTCTGCTGCCACCCAAAGCCCTCAGATGAGTCCGTACCAGAGCAGTGCCTTTCTCGGGGTGACGGCAGGGCCGTGACAACGTGTTGGAGACCCAACCCAATCTACCTTCCAGATTACTGTTGTCAGACGTGTGGGTGGTGTCTCAAGCACTCATCCTGAAGCACTCACTGTCTGGCCCAGCAAGGCTGCCGTGGCAGGCGGCGGTACCTCCCCCTGTGGTGTGTACAAAGCTTGGCATTTCTGGAAGCCCTGCTCCTTAGGGCATATTCTGATCTCAGCTTCTGCTGGTGTCAGTAAGGGTAATGCCATCTTTGCTGGAAGGACTTCATTTTTTTCATCAAGAACTTTACAGGCCCACAGGACTTTACTTAATTATTGCTGGCAGTGTGGGGTAGGTTAATTTTTACTGGGGGGTTTGAAGGAGCTGAGCTGAACTTCTGTTTCACTTAAAACAGTTTAATTAGGGCCAAGCATGTGATTTCCAACTTAGCTGTAAACTGACAAGCAGAATGAGGCATGATTTTCCCCTTGCTCATTCCAGTTTGATGACAGCATGGCTTAGGTTGGCTGTTTTGGTGTTACTTCTGATTTACACCAGTGTGAGAAGAGACTCAGGCTTGTTAGCAACCTGTCCCTCATGGAGTGAGAACACTTTGCAACTTAGCTCAGAGCAGCAGAGAATGTCAATATATTTGATAAGCACTTATGAACAAATCCTCAGTACTATCCCCAGGAGGTCCTCTACAGTGGATAAAGGTCATCAGCTAGACTGTTGAGAAGCACCTACCAAGTTTGAAGAGTACATTTTTTTTCATTGTCCAACTTCGTTTCCTGCAGTTTGGAAAGAGGCAGGCTCCCCTTCACCTCTCCTCCTCCTGAAAATCACGTTTGCTGAAAACCCCTGTTGGGGCCCCTGGAGTGTCGGGGGCAGAGGCTGCCAAACATCCCTCTCTGGCAGGAGTGGGCCCAGAGCTCGGAGCAGGCCATATGCAGTTCTGTGCCTGAACCACAAGACTGTGCTTTCTCCCCTCTAAATACTGCAGGAGAGCCTGCCAGCTTTTCTCTCTCTTCAACCCTTTGCAAGTCACTTTATCTTTTGTTTTCTTTCCTGGTCAGGAATAACGTATGCAGAAGGTTGCTGTTTCTGGCAGACATGGCTGGGCATTAAATGTTAGGCTCGTACATACGCACATGCATGCACATGCGTGCACATACATTTACACATGCACTCACAGATATGCATGCCTTCACACACAGGAGCGGAACACCACCCAGATGCTGTGCTTCCAATTTATCATTTGAAAGTAATTAGTGTTTATTATTGTAAGCATTTTCAACATAGGGAATAAAGACAACAGCACTGCTAATTACTTTCATATGGTGAATGTCAACATTTTCAAGGTGTTGCTCTATAGGCTAGGCTTCATGGACATAGATGCCCTCAGCCTCAACACAGGTAAGTGCACATTTGTGAACAGACAAACACACATTCACCTGGCCTCACCTTCCCACCAATGAGCCCACAGACATTTTCCAAGTAGGATCCTTTATCTTCTTCAGGTGCACAGGACACCAAAACTTTTAGCTTCACTCTGTGTTTTCTATCCTTGTTTTTGTTATTGTTTGTTTGGTTTTAATTATTATAATTTACTTATTGTATTTATTTTAGTACTAGTACGAGACTGATGTCAGGGATTTTTGTTGTTGGAAAAAGTAAGTGGTTGGAAAAGTGCTGATTCTCCCTAGTCTTTTATATCTACAGTGTTTAGGAGACAACACAAAACAGTGCCAGGTCTTAGTGCTGGGCTGCCTGCTTCAGTCTTTGGCAAAATGATAATATTTTGGCAGAAGTGCCTTACGTTAAAAAAGAAAAGTTTGATTAATCAGCAGGAGGGAAGACGTGGGGGAAAAGGGAGTGGAAAAGAGAGAGAGCGACAGACATAAGATGAAGCCTATTCTAAAAAGTCTAATCAGTTTTAAAACAACTTTAAAAAGGAATAAAAATTCTTAAATCTCTTTGATGATATTCAAAGAGCCTTTTTTAATATATGAGAAGGCACATTCTAAATTCTTAACACTGCTAGTGTCACCAGTCCTTTTTTCCACTAAACCATTTTAATTCCATAATTTAGAAGGCCTTGAAAAGTAGCAGGATCAAACTGCAGCGTAATTGGATACACTGAGCACTTCCAGGGTGAATTTGGGTCCCTGGTAGGCACGAGAGATTTCTTTCTTTCTTTCTTCTAAGATCACATACAGAGTACTCACTTGAAAGGAGAGATGCAGCAATGAAGTAAGCTTTTTACAAGGAGGAAGAGCTAAGTGTGGTGCAGAAAAGCACAGGCCATTTGTTTGGCACTGATATTTTCTTTGCGATTGGAGGGAATGCTATTGACAGGAAAATCAATCTGGGTTTACTAAAGAACAGCAAGTGATCAGGGAGCAGGGAAGCAGTCAGAGAGAAGTGGCAGCACACCACACTTCCTTCAGAAACAACTGGGTCCAGGTATTTCAGATGCTTCCACTGCTGTTCTCTCCTCTCCACAACCAACATAGTGTGTCTGTATACTCAATTATTAGCTCTGCTGACCTGAGCACTGCAGTAACTAATAGGAAGCTGGAACTTTGGATGTGGTCTGGTTTAGAGAAGCTAGGGACAGTTGCAAGCCTTTTCTGGGGGTCCTACAGGGCTTTTATAAACAGAAGGCAAGAAAGAAAGAGAGGGAGAGAAGAGAAACATCTGAACATCTGCTGGAAAATCCTAACTGGCTTGTTCAGCTGAGTTCAGCAAGAGCAACAGCAACAGCAGAGGAGTTGGCAGGTGTCGCCACACTTTAGTTGGAAATTGCAGCAGATGATCTCAAGATATAAATGAGAATAATACGGACAGTCCCTCCACCTCCCCCTGCTTTTCTAGACTATTTCTCTTTCCCAGGAGACAACAACTGCATTGTATGCTGGATAGCTGGGGGAGGTATGAGAATAGCAGGGAGCAGGGGTGTGCACGTGCTTAAATAGCTGTATTTTCAAAGATGTCCTACTGTAGTTTACAGCTTTCTTTAAAGTGGCTCAGGGGATAAAAAATAGTAGAAATCACCAGTCTTCCTTTCAGGGGTACAAATAATCACCCCTGAAACAGACTTATTTGGGGTCAGGAAGGAGAAGTGTTAATGATATTGCATATATTTTTCCCAATTTTCACGCAACATGAAAATAATAGCTTTGTCTCCAGTAAGTGTTCCTCTCCCCACGCCCTGCCCCCAGACACATTTACACGCACATACATAGTGTTCATAAGCATGCATCTATGTCTCAGGCACTATATGTCCTTCTCACTACATTAACAAAGGATTTCACATATATGTACTGAAGTTAGAAGAGGACTCCTTAATTCCTCCATGCTTTGTTTTCTCCCTAAACCTAACACTATTCCTGGCAGAAACTTTCAAAGCTAATCAGTCAGCTGCCCCAGTCGGGGCTTTTCACCATTTGCTCAGCAGTTCATGGTTATGTTGGCTTCATACTTTCCCACTGTACCCTCTCTGTTCCACAGCCTAGCCGACAGGCTCTGGACAGCAGGACAGCTAGATCCAATAAATCTGAGACCTGTCTAGGTGCTTCATTTATCAAGAGGCCTAATTTACCCAGGCCCTTTAGACTAATTGCAGATTTGCAAAAAATGCTGATAATGTAGAACAGTGCATTGTGAATGTCCCTTGCCATATTTCTGCTAATGTGTTTCATCTGGAGTACATAAAGAGACAGGGATGCTGATTTTAGACACAGCACTTTGGGGCTAATCCAGTTAAATGATTATCCCTAAAAATCTGCAGTGATGTCATTTTCCCTATAGAACTCTGCCAGTTGCCTTGTTTGCTTTATTGTGAGAAATACGTGATCCCAGGCTTTAAGAGTTCACCCTATATTCTTCTTCTAATGCACTGCAACTCTCGCGTCCTACTCTCCCATTCCTTCTTGTTTATAATACCGTGTTGATAGAAAACCGTGGCTTGGCTTTTGTACGTACACTAATAAGGAAGAGATGTGCTCCTTTGCTTGGTATATGCCAATGTATGCAGGTACCCACTGTGTTTTTCTCATGCAATTCCTTCATTCCATTCCTTCTCATTTCTCACTTTCCCTTGGAGACTACTGTTCCACTATGCTTTGGTCACTTTTATTATCAACACTTTTTATCTTTGGTCCTTTCTTTTTCTCCACTTTACTCCAAGATTCATGTCCGCATTTTTTTTTTAATGCTCTACATCTTATTTTCCATTATACAAAATGTTAAAATCCTGTTCCATAACTTCACAGCAAATTCAGCCTCCATGTCCTTCCCCAGGTATCTTCTCCCCTTCCTTTGCTCTTGAAAGTCCATTGTGCTCTGGGGAAACTGTACTGGGCACACACCGAACTGCTCTGTGTGGGGTGAGAAGAATCAATTCCCGCCCCTCCCCCCATGAACCTCTACCCTTCTACCCTGATAATGTTCTGTCCGTTTTGTGCCCACCAAGCCTAGCACCTCTTCCCTTTCCCTTGCCACTGAGGTTCTCTCACTCACACAGCTCATCTCTGTGTCTTCCAAGGCTATCTAAAAATTTCTCTGCAATGTAACTGATACAGTGCTTTCATTGAGGCAGGGGCCAGCTGACCCAGTATGTAAAGCATCAACATATACTACTGTAATAATCACTACTATTATTATTAATAACTATAATGATTATAAAACCACCACACAATTCTCACTGATTCCTGAGGGCAGCTACTAGACAGTCCCAAGTGTGCTTCCCTACTCCACTGACAAGTTAATGCTGACATTTGCAATGTGGATTTGGAGAGAGTTTAGGATCTGGAATAGATAAAACATCAGGAGACCCTCATTTTACTGTAAGTGGCTGTACAGGTTTGTGATAAGGCAGCCTCAGGAATTTGGCACTATAAATATTACAAAGCTTTGAAAGACAGCCTTACATTTATTTGTTTATCTAGCACCAGCTCCTTTGTGGGTAATCAATGGAGCCTTCCATGCAGAGAGACAGGAAAGCAACAGGGATGACTTCTCAGGTATCCCAGCAAGGCTGCATGTGACTTATCAGTGTTCAGCAAGCAGATGGCAACCAAATCCCACTGCTATAGTATTCACAAGAAGCCTGCTTTAAAGGTTTTCTCTTGTTCTTTCAGATGCCCCTCAAGCATAACCCCAGAGTTCAGAGAAATTAGTATATGTTGAGATAAGTCCTGTCCAAACAAGGCAGGTGGATTTGCAGAGAGTAAAACACAAAGGGTCTTTACAGGCCAAATACAGTAAGAGGCTTCTTTATCTCAGGAGGGGAAGCTCTTCTCCCGGGAAAGTCACTAACATTTGAAAACTGTCAGCTAAGGACACTCAAGTCTCTCTGGAAAAGTCCTGAATATTTTTTGGGGTTGCCTTTTACTTTGTAACATCGATCACTTTAAGGTATCCTTAAACATCCTCATGCTATCATGCTGCAGAATGGAATAAACCAGCAAGATTCTTAAGTAGGAACAGTGAAAGAAGTAAAGTTGTAGATGTTATTTACAGTTGTGGTATTAAAGAAAGAAAGAAAGAAAGAAAGAAAGAAAGAAAGAAAGAAAGAAAGAAAGAAAGAAAGAAAGAGAAAGAAAGAAAGAAAGAAAGAAAGAAAGAAAGAAAGAAAGAAAGAAAGAAACCATCAACAAAAAAAACCTGCAAAGTATCCCTTTTCTTTCTAGCCAAAAGTTCAGCTTTGCCAAGCCCTGCAGTCAGTAGGTTGATGCAACAAGATGCATCCTGTGCAGCATGGCCCTGAGACAGGCATCAGAGTGTGTGCACATTCGGAGAGTGGGAGACTCACATTTCTTGTTAGTATTACAAGGTAAAGGAGAATTCTATGAAAAATTTCTTTTGCTTGCCTCCAAAAACTGACCTTGTGGCTGTATAATGTGAATAATCTCTACTTCTAGACTCTTGCAGGCAACTTCTATACTATAGGAGAGCATTCAAGGGGGAGGCAAAAACTAATAAAAGTCTGGCTGACATTTTGAACACACTTGTGCATATATCAAGATTATCCCATAGGCATATGTCACAGGGAAGGAGTAGTTTTTCCATATTAAAGATGGCATTAACCTTCTATCCTATCTTCTCCCCTTACTATTCCCAAACTCTAAATATTTCAGATGTCTTCTGCTCCACTCCCCCACCACTCGGCCCTGTTAAAAATGGCAAGATGATGAAAAACCCAAATCTGATCCAGGTCCTTCTTTGTCTCTAAGGTAATTAAGTCTCATTTCCTTTTCGTGCTTAGAGTCAAAGGTATCTCACTGTTAAAAGTTCACCTCAGGTTGCTCTTCTGACCCCAAAATATGCACTGGCACTCAAATAATAGTCATACAGTGGGGACACATACCGGGGAATGTTGGATCCGTCAGGGTTTGCTCCATGTTACATTTCATGCTGTTTTACCATTCAGAAATGCACTGTGGGCAAAAAGAAATAAATAAATGAGAATTTCTTCTGTGGAAAGGTTGACGCTTCAGAGAAAAAGCACTCTTTTTTGCATGTCTGAATAGATGCCAGTCCACACTGCTGTTTGGGAAATGTTCATTACTGCTTGTTGTCACCCATTTGCCCACCCTGCATCTGTGGAAATGCAACACCGAGTGGAACCAGTAGTTATAAAGGAACTGGGAACGAAGTTCTGTACAGAATTATTTGGTCAGGAGACAAGAGAAAACGTTGAGAAATTGAATGAGAGTTTTGGTAATAAATGATACAGTAGCTGTCATGGAAAGTCAATAGGAATTTTATCATAGCTCTCACCGGCAGCACATACATATTCCTAAGTTCTTATCTGGCAAATACTTTTATCTTTAACCTAACAAGAGAAGGAAATTTTGCTCTGAGCAGAGATTTTGACACATTATGCTGCCTTATCTAAACTTCCCTAACCATGAGCCAGGTTCTGGACTGGTGTCACACAGGGCCAAGTCAAACTGCTTTCAGACACACCTTGAACCAACCTCTCTAAGAGCTTTTTGCGTTTTACTACAGAACGGTGGCCTTCCTCTGAACAAAGAAATGAGGTTATTTCCATGCCCACAAAAACATCACTAAACCAAACAGGCAAAAACTGTGCCTTGGAATGACGCAGTTGAAAAGTAAAAGGAATCGTATTGAGAAACTAAGTTACTGAAAAGAAGAAATGATTATTTGAAGCTTCATAGGTAGTATTCCTATGAATGTGTTATATATAGTCTTCCTAGGTTGTATATAAGTAGAAGAAAATCATAGCAGCAGGAAGACTTTTTTTCCCCTGTATTGATTTTTGTTACATTTCTTGTGACTTACTGAGAAGATAGCCAGAAGCAATTTATAAGTACAGTAACACTAACAGACTCCAGAGCACTGGTACTGAAGTGCCATAGGTCACAGAGGATGCAAGGATAATTCAGTGCAGTTCTTTAACCTTACCCTATGTGGGTGAAATTCAGTATAAGCCCTTTAATTTCAGTGGAATTATGGTGATTTACACTGACAGAAGATCTGGCCTGAAGTACTTTAAGGAGCAGACTTCATTTTATTTTACCCAGTATTCAAGTAAAAAAGTTAAATAATGAAATGCACGCTGTCATTTTACAGAATTTTAATAAGATTATACTTGCTTCAGATGGTCATTTTTCCTTGTACCCCTTGGACTTTCTAGGACCTTAATATTCTCTCCATCCTTCAGCAACAGTCAACCCATTCCCTTACGTGTGCAGGAGTTTCCAGCTTTAGTGGAAGAGAGTCCAGAATAATCAGTGAATTGAGTTCTGTTCTACTTGCACTCATGGAAGTTTGAAGTGATTTCAGCACTGAAGCTGGTTAAAGTTATAATACAGTTAGTAAGACAGTTACACCTCAGGGAAATTTTATACTAATGTAAGGTCATTGCTTTGAGTGTGGATTGTCATGACCCAAAGTAGTAAAATACCTTTACTCACATGTTTGCTGATATCATTCATTTATTTGTCCTAGCAAGACTACATGTGGTGAAACCAGGAAAATTTGGAAATGTGTTTATTTTCAAAAACAGTATACTAGAAAATGGATTTGCCCATTATGACCGATCATTAAGGTTGAATCCCCTATATTATAAGTATAAATAATATATGGGAAGATTGACCTTCAGACAAAAGAAGTGATAGATGGCAAAGCTCCAGAGGCAGGAGCTCAGGAGAGGAAGAAACTCTGCACTTCTTGGAGCAGTCTAGAGAAACAGATTCATCTAAGAATGCATCCTACATAACTTCTTGTTAGTGGAACTGACTAGGGAAGAAAATGAAAGGACCTTTTCTTTTAGAGGACTGAAGTTTGTGTTTTGGCAACTACCATTTTATCTCTTCTTACTCAGAAGAATTATTTTTTTTTTTCCTCCTGAGCACTGTAGTAATTAATCAGTGTGAACTGAGTGTGGTCAAGTAAGGGCAACTCAGGACAGACTCATGGGGAGGGCAGCTGTTGGGATGCGCAGGCAGAGAGCATGAACAACTGCCAAAGTTTCTTCAGAGAAGACATTTATTTATCATTCATACAACTGAACTGTTTCTGTGTTGAGGTTTTGGTGTCTCCTCAACAGCTGAAGTTTTCTGTGGGATTTTCAATGGGCAAAATTAGGGTATCCAACAAAAGTTTTGACTGATTCAAAAGAATTCTGGAGAAGGGCTCAAGATAGCCATGTTTGTGGCTGTAGCAGAGATCCAAGGATGTTTAAATAAGTGTTGTGACTGCTCACAATATCTGGCTGAAGGATTACAGCTAAATACACATGCAGGTGTAGAAAATACTTTAGTCCGGATTCAGTGACTTACTTAAAAGACTGAATAAGGTTTCTGAAACAATCAGTTTTAAATTCCTTACTCTTTCCATTTTCATCTGAATTTAATCTTGACATGGTCTGTTGAGAGCTGGAAAAAGGAAAACTTTATTTTGAACTCTGTGTTGCCATTTGTATTCAATGAAGCTATCAGCTGATGACATTTTACCTGCTGACCTAGTAAGTTTTCGGGTAGCTGTATGTCCCACCATCATGTTTTACCTCCACCAGGAATTTCCAAAGAAAGCTGTAAATTTTAAGAACAGGCACAAACTCAGCTCACAGTTCCTGGCAGACTTTCTCTCCCACAACCCTCCTTGTTATACCAGCCCCTCATCATCAAGGGTGCCAGGGCCTAACTCCTCACAGATAAGTAAGTACATAGAAATGTAGGTTTGCTGCAGCTGAAGGAATCTCAAAACCTACCACAAACAGGTCCAATAATGCCTGAGGCTTTGGACCCAGTCTTTAAGTCTTTGCTCATGTTTGTCATCCTGATCAAGCTGCACGGGACAACTCACATATGTAAGCATCTGAACAGCTCACTTTCTTTGTGTTGCTTGTCAGTGCTTGTGTGCTTTGATATGCAATGTGTCTAAATCACCACACAGCATTTTTATTTTTATTTTCATAAAATACTTGAATTACACTCATATGAATTATGCCTCTGGCCCCATACAGATGTTTCCAAAAAGCCTAATAACAAACAGATCACAGGGCAGAAGAGCGCTTATTCTTACAGTCACTTCCAAGCCTAACTGCTCTTCAGAGTTCTGATTACAAGAAAAGCCATGCTGCCGACGTTGCTTTAACTGTGATGTTTAAATGAAACTCATTGTTGCATCCCAGGGGAATTCAGGAACACTGACTTTGTTGCCCATCTGAAATGGGATAATGTTCTCTATTCCTATCATGTGGGTATCAGTTCCAACTTGGAAACGAGCCTCCTCTCATAATTCAAGCTGGGGCTATACTGATGCAAACCTTCTCAGATATTATAAGCCAGTATGAGCTCAAAAAAAGAATTCACTGCTCAAGGCCAAATAGCTTCAAAGCTAACAATCCTCCAGAGTCAGTGTGAAAGTGTTGAAACTGTCAATGTCAACTTACACCATGCATAGTGAGTGTAAAACTTCAATAATGACATCATGGAGAAAAGGACAAAGGGCAGGCACTACACAGAAAAGTGCCAGTGCTCTTCAAATCTTTGAAACCTTCAAGGATTTATCTGGACTAACACTTCTACACATAGTCATTGGGGTCTTAGGCTATACTGATTAAGGATTTAGCTTATTCAAAGGCTCTCACTGATAGCAAGGATGACAAGGTTTCAGCAGTTATATTGGATTCCATTAGTTTTCACTTGAAAAAACATACCCCAAAACCCCGAGGATGCTGCTCTTTTTTTTTCCGCCTCTCTTTTCTTCCTTTGTGCCAACCTCTATTTTTTCTTTAACACACGCACATACACACACACACACACACATGCACACACACACATTAATATATATTAGTGTCTGGGTTTGATTCACAAACAGGTTTTGCAGCACTTATGCTCTCAGTTCTGAGAATGCAGATCCCAGAAGAATTGAATCAATTCTTCAGGAATTCCCTGAAGCACCACATAACGTGTTTGCTCATTTCAGCTGCACTTGGGGCAACAGATACACTTTTAAAAGGGGAAAGATGTATTAGAGAAAGGGGGAAGTGTGTTCTAGTTTAAGATAAAAAAAAATCAGCTAATCAAGGGAGAAATTAAAAAGTGAAACTCAGTGTGGTGTTGGTGCCTGTGATAAAGGACTATCCTAATGGTTCAAATGAAACTATAGAACCTTAACTGTAATGGAGAACAGCCATGCTTCCTTTGTATGTTTCCTGAGAGTCAGCCCCAGATGAAGACTGAAGACATGGAGGTAGACTAGGAGGGAACCATCCTTTCTCTTCCCTCTCCCTCTGTTTGTGAGAAAATGAATAGGAGAATCCATGTTGTACTGTCCAGTTTTATTATAATGTTTTGAGCCCCACGCTAAACAAATTCGTTGAAAAAGGAGAATTACCATCTCTTGTCTCACAGAGGGCAAAAGCAAGACAGAGAAAGATTATTTAAGAATTATTTAGCAATTTAATTTGCGTCAGTTATTCAGTAGCTCATGACAGTGTACTGCATGCAGGCCACCTGACTCAACCCAGTGTCTTAGCCCAGAGGTTGTTCCTCAGCTGTCTTACAGTTACCTTCGTCATTTCTACTTTTCTCAAACTCTCCTGTAGCTACCACCTGTTTCCTGCCTCCTCAATTGCCCTAGCACCCTTGACACAGTTCAGTAGCTTAACGCAGGTCTTTGGTATACCCACGCTGGTATACCCGTGACATCCACAGGGAGCTGGCAGATCTGACACAGGGACTATGGGAGACCTATGACTTTCCAAAGCAGCAGCTGTAAAGCCAGACAATGACAGACAATATCAGAAATGACACTAGACATCTATGTTTTGGCAACAGAAGTGAAGTATGCATGTTTCAACACTGCTGACCTGAGGAGTGGCATGAGCTGTTGCACAGTATTGGCTGGTGCACAAGCTCCAGAGGTCCTGGTCCCACCCCACAGGAGTGAGGGACAGACAGCTTCTGAAATACTGCAGCTCAGGGAAACCCAGTGCACTCTTCCAGGATTACCGAGGATATTATATAGCATTACCTGAATTGTCATGGAAAGAGCATGCACTTATTCTAGAAAATGGTCACTGCCATTGTTATAAGATGGTTGATGATGAAGCACAGAGAACATTTTGAATTTATCAAAGTTGCCAATGTGTACCCCATTATTACAGTCCAAGTAGCCTTCTGCATAGCAGTGCCACCCATGCAAGACAAAGAAGACCTTTCAAGAAAACAGAACCAGCAAGAGTTCTGCTGTTACACACACAGGAAAATGAGGTTTAATGAGACAGTGGAACACAGTGCAGGGAGATGCAAGCTATTGTGGTCATACCCAGCTCTGGAATGGGAAATAATAAAGCTAAGTTGGTGGGTTAGTCAGCCCAAAGTAATAAGTTATGCTGGATGCAGGGTGTGTTCTTCTGATACAGTTATCCTGCTTTTAAGACCTCAGGCAAGAATGCTCTGTGGGATAACACGGGGGGCTGTATATGCTACCCTGGGCAGCACTATCCTGGATTTACTCCCTGTGGTTTGCTCAGGCTCACCTGAGAAAGAGGCCAAATCACAGCCACTATGGCCAACTTTTCTGGGGTTTCTAGGGAGAGATTTGGATCAGTGGAGGACTACTGCAGTTTTTGACCAACGGTTCCCTGACTCCTGTACCACTGGCACCCACATTTTGGCCCCCTGGCAATCTTGTTTCTCTGGGCATTCACCACTGTGGGTGAAGTCTCCTGCTCTGGGTCCACCAGAAGGCAATGGTCCTTTGGCTTATGACCTCTGGGCTTTTAACAATATTCTTAGGGTTTATTTTTCCACATTCTTATTGTTGTTGTTGACTTAAACCAAGTGCTTATTCTTCTTGCAGCACTCGGTCTCCTTAAGAAAGAAATTAGCACAAAAGGAATGAAGGGGTGAAGGGTTATCACAACCATGGGAGTGGACAAGAACTGAGGGGGAGGTGGGAATATTCTACCTCATCTACAAGCAATTCTCCTCTGTGCTAATGCACTTTTTTTTTTTTTCCTGAAGGGACTGCACCACAATGCTGACTATTTAAACATTTATGAGAAAGGTTTCACAGATATTCTGTGAAATGATCGCCTCATACATGCTTCCTTTTGGGGTCGCTATAATAATTGTGTACACAAGCACCTACACAGCTGAGCTAACTGCTGCTGGACTGTCTGTTATTTCACTCAAACTGACTTTACGCCCACGTTAGGTCATTGACTTCCTTCAATCTATCCCAGATTTGTATAGTGAGATCAGAATGGGGCTTTGCTGGAGGAGGCTGCTTTTTCATTTTTAAATAAGGCCTACATAGCATGAGAAACTTACCTCAAAATCTAAAAACTGCTCTTGCTGAAAATTGGAATAGTTCAGTTTCATTAAGAGTGAAGAATTTAAAGGTTTTGGTTTGTTTTCCTGGAAGGAAATCTTCTTCCGTATTCTTGACAGAGGTCTTACTGCATGGTGTTTATGAGCCCACTTTAGTGCACCCTCTCTTCCCAGAGCCAGTGATGCATACTGTTCCGTTGTCTAAGGACTCCCTGAAATCCCCTGCTATTGCTCCACCCAGAGTAAAATTTCCTTTGGGGCAGAGAGCCAGCACAATGCAGGACTGCATTTGAATGCCACTGGAGGGAATAAATACTTCTTAGTGACTTGCAAATCTGTGTCCGTTCTCCCATAAAAGGTAGCAAGCACATTGTTCTCTCCTCTGTAGCATTCCCTACTTCCATCCAGTTGGAAGAAAAGGAGACCAGACAAAAAGTCAAACTGAGGGCATCTGCTTCACTGGTAATACCTGGCCACTAATCCACTAAGACAGCTCAGGCACACAGGGATTTTAAGAAACTCCTGCTCTGGCTAATGCTTTATACTGATGTAAAGTTTTAAAATGAATACTGCTCAGTTCTAGCCGGTAGCCTGAATACCCCCAGGTTTTCTGCAGTTTTTCCAATATTTCTTATATGAACAACCCAAATATTGAAGGGACATCTTCCACTAGCCATGACAGCACTTCTTCTTAGAACAACATGCGTGACTGAAGGAAATATACTTCGTGAGTGGTGGGAGAGGGGTGGATTTTCATCTAACTTCTGAAGAATGGCATGGAAGTCAGCAGCCAGCTCAAGGAATTAGTTTCTAGGACAGCAGGAGCAGAAGAGGCACTCCGTTTCCTTCTGGCATCTTGGCAAATGAGGTGGCCCATGCTTTAGTATTCATCTGAGAGATAACCATCACATCTTTCCTTCAGTCCTACATCTAGTGCTTACTGTTTTTTTTTGTCTATGAGTTGAAATGAATTCACATCCCTACCTCATCCACCTGGTTGCATCTCCTGTTCCTTTTCTAATATCCTCTCTCACTCAAACATCTCCCAGAGAGACGCTCCTCAGTAATCATTACCCAAGCTAGGGATGTGTGAGTGATGAAAAACATCCTCAGCATTTCAGAAAAGGTATGGTAGACTACTAAAAGCATTGAAAGGAAATACCACAGACCAAATATATATGGCCTACCATTTAGGTCACTCCCTTGTCATTGGAATGACACTGAACTGCACCACCTGATACCTGTTCCCATAGCCCTGAAATAGTTCCTCCAAAGAAGGCTTCTTAGTCTTCACAGCAGCATGGCAATCTGATCATTTTCTCCCACCCAGCAGGAAAGGTGCAGTGAACTAGGTAGTGTCTACAAAAAACCTACGTGGAAGAGACTAAGAGGTGGTGCATAATGCCAGAGAGGCTAGAAAAGATCTGAAAGCAGCTGTATACCATTCCACATTCACCTGAGATTTCAAATCTTTGCAGTAGTTTTGCAAAGCAAAGCACTCTCCCGTCAGAACACAGTAGGACGTGGGAGTATATTCACAAGACCAGTCTTATGACTCTAAGTAATCACAGTCTTGCCCGTTGTGTAATGTCATCACTGAAAAGGCTGGTTGTACTAATAGGAAGTGATGGCTGATCCCATTTAGAGACACATTTCTGAGAAGCAGCAAGGGGTATAATATCAAGGGGACTTTTAGATTTCAACATCTCTTCTCCTGGGGGCGCCTTCAGATAAAGGAGAAGTAGACAAGGAAAGTAAATGTTTACTTTTTTTTTTTTGGTAATCACTAAGTACTGTGCTGCAAATGCAGTTGCATTTGTCGTATAAATCATGTAATCACTCGATAAAAACAGGAAAGGTGTGTAGCAAGAAAGGAGAATGAAAGACTGAAAAATTCTGCAGGCTAATTAGAGGAACCTTGTTTCCTCTTTAATTTGTAGGTCCTCCATAGCACGTTGGGGGTGATAGTCTTTACCTAACTCTCCTAGGATAAACTCAGAGAAGTTCAGCTAAAGGAAAGGGTTCTCCAATTTGCTCCCATGTAAAGCTGGACTAAGTACACGGATCTCATTGGTAAAAGGTAATTAGCATGCAAATCTTTCTGCTGCATTTACAGGCATTTTGCTGGAGGCCAAATCCTTCTTGATTTACATCACTGTTTTAACCATTGTTAGCTTTGTCTTCTCCCTGACAATGAATTGTGTTACAATGTCTTTATTCCATAAGAGACAATAAAGCCCTAGTAAGGTATGGTCCATGCGCTATTTCACAGACAGAAGAGAATAAAACAAAGCAGAAAAAAATGAGTTGCCCGCAGCCCCAAAAAGAATTATTATCTGAAAAGAGCTGCCAATTCCTAAAAGTCATGTGTACATTATTCTTTGCTTGATCCCATTTCAAAGTCTAGACCAGTTGTGCACTGGTAAAAAAAAAAAAATCCTGTGGCTCCTCCTCCTTTCCTGAATGTCCACCACAATCCTCAGTGTTGCTGCTGGCAGAGCATGTCTTTACTAGCTGTACTTAACTATCTTCTGCATGCAAATCAGCAACAGCATGTGACCCACCCAGGAATAGCCCCAGCATGCATATGTCCTTGGAAACAGGAATTATTCCTACTGATCACTCTTACTCAAGAGTCTGAGTTCATGCTGAGTCTCATTGAGAGAGACTCACTCTCTGAGAGTATCTTCAGATACAGTTGAGTTCTGGATAAACTGACTTCTGAGCTGAAAGTTGAACCCACGCTTGCCACAGTGAAGTGGACTCAATGCTGAGGACCACAGCCATCATCGATCTGAGGCTCTCTTTGGTGCAATGTCTACTTTAAGTGATATGAGTCCCTGAGAAGGTAAAGCACTGTTTCCCTGAGCCTAGGCTGATCCCTTTCAGCATCATGCTTACTAGTTTGCTTTTCCTAACAAAGCATCTATACAGAAGAGTCATAAAGGCTGCTATGCCTTTTCACTATTCAAACTGAATGTCTTCCACCCTCCCCTCTCCTTCTCACACCCAAAAACGTGCAAACATATACGTTCATGCACTGAAGTAAATGCATTGCACAAGGAATTGCAATGGATATACAGTATTTCATACTGAAGCGTCAAGCTTGCCTTCTAAATCAGATACATCATCTATTGACTCCCATGCTGTAAGTCACCCTTTGAAACAGATGGCTTCCCTCATGAATTAGACGGGCAGATTATCTACTAAATCATCTCCATATTGAATCCAATACAGTACACTGCAAAGTGAACAACTCAACAAACCAGCTATTACATGGAGGAGGTACTACAGTATCTCCCATGGGTTATTGCTTCAAGGGCTGGGCACAGACAATACCCAGGCAGATTGCTGGTGGCCTGCCTATGTAGAAAATGAGACTCATCAAGTGCTACGGTAATCACTCTGACAGATACTATCTCATAAACCTCCTTGCAGCAGTTTAAAAGATAATCACCCCCTCCAGCTGCAGGGATGTGTGCCCATACCTCAGGTGCTCCAGTCCATGTCTGGAGTATTAATTTAAACCGCCAAGATGTGAACGGGAGCAGCTGAGGCATCGGCACACCCTCCACTTTGTCCATTTTGCTGACTCTGCAGTGAGACCATAAACCCAGTGGCAGGGATGGCACAGACAGCCAGGGCGGTACCATGGTAAGCTGCTGGAACTTGATTTGCCAGGGAATGCCTGTCAGGGCACTGTACCCTAAAGGCACAAAGAGCAAAAAATTTTTAGCCAGGGAAGATATTTGCATAACATACATCAAAAGAGGAATATAAAGATATGCTTTCCCCCATCCAGAAGAAGTAATGGGTAGAGGCTCAAAATATTTTCCCATCTGCTTCTAGCTACTCTCAGAAACATGTGCTGCTATAGTCCCATTCTCTCTTCTCTCTGTAACCCTTGTTGCACAAATGAGTTTTTTTTTATTCTTCTCTCATGCCCTCCATGAAAGACAGCAGTAGACTCCATGTGCTGTAATTGGACTGACTGGCTGACTGATTCCTGTTCTTCCCTTGTGCAGCTCTGGGAACCTAGGAGAAAAAAGGTGGAACAACCAGCCACTCAAAAAACCCCAGACTATTTCAAAGGTTAAGGAGTAGAGCATGCAACTTCTGTCTGTTACAGATGACTGGGCATTGCAATTCAGATGTCTTGTTCCCAATACTTCCTTACTATGATTGTCACAAGGATGACAAAGGATGGGAAAGGCAAGCCATTCTCATTAAGGACTTATCAGGGGGATTTTTGTGAGGCGAGTATTATGCTTTCCTTTTTCTGAAGTATGACAGTGCTTGGGAAAATAAGATACAGTGAGCCCAGCTTAAGCTGTCTATGAAATGTTAAATGTTGTGCCAATTCAAAAAACACACACCTACATGCCCCTTAGTCAAATAGTCTTTCTACCATTTGCCTTGGCATTGCTTGCAGTGGTAAGGAAATGCTCTCCATCCCTCACTGTCAGAAAGTCTGAAGTGGTAGTGATGCCCTTATTGGCTAAAAACGTCCACTGCAGATTAGGTGCCACAAGATTTGCAGATCAACTTTGCTCCGGCTCATCACCTTTTATTTATTTGCTTTTCCTTCATCCTCTTCCTGAGCATGCACAAAGCAGCTGCTGGTCTTGCTGACCAGTACTGAAGGATTTTAATATTCCAGTAACTCCCTGTACTTCTATCCTTACTGAAGTGTCCTTCCCTTTCTTCCCTCTCTTTTTTATAGATCCAGGCTGCACCAAGCCTTTATCTGTCTTCACTACTAGTACTGGTCTTCTGTGCTTCTCCTTCATTAGTTTCTCAGCAAAAGGGAAACATAAAGAAACTCCTCTAATTTAGGAGGAAAGCTTAACACAGACTCAGCTCTCGCTCATTTGGAGCAATGGTGCTGCAGTGCTCTTGAGCTTATCTGTCAGTTGTGCTTCACTATATCAGACACAACTACAGCTGCGTCTTAATCATGTTTCTGCAAGGGCTAGCCAGAGTTCCAGCACTTCAGATAACCTGGGACAGATAAGAAGGTATGTTCTTCTGCCAAAAACATGCCAGTCAGTGGCAAAATCAACAGCTCCTCCATCTAACTCTAATGCATTCATTGTTTGGCTGGTGCAGCGTAAAGGAAGGTAGAAAGGGAAAGAAGGAATTTACTAAAAGGTTCCCTTCTTGATTATTCCAACCTATCTAGGTTGAGTTCAGAGGTCTAGGGGCCACGAGGTGTAATATTTTGATGTCTTCTCTGTGCTTGGAATTCCAGACAGGGAGCAATACAAATTAGCTAAAGCATCCATTAATAGGTCCATTCTTTAAAGTTTGCTGGACTTTCACAGACATTGTAATTCATAGAAAATCATATCTTTTGAGGTCTGCATTTGACCATACATCAAAGCACATCTTGTCTTATGTTGCCCACTTTTACCTGATACTACCCTTGGTATCCTTGCCTACCCTAGAGGTAGGGGTTTTTTGAATGTATAAATAAAACAAATAAACTCCCACCTTTGGTGGTCACTGCTTAAACCTTATGGTGCTGTCAAGGCTGGAAATCTTGTAAGAGGTGGAAGGTAGTTACCGCTTTAAACAATGCTCTCAGTACTCTCTAAGCCACATGACACAGTGGTTAAAGATGCTGTGGAACAATTGTGGTACTTTAAGTCTTGACACATTAGCATCTCACAGTTGCTATAAGCTATACTGGCAATAGTTGAAGTGGATTTTGTTTTCCATCTTTTTTTTTCCTTTCCTTTTCTTTTCTTTTTTTTTTTTTTTTTTTTCCTTCTGATTTTCCCCATTCATTTATTGGTTTAGCATATTACAAAAAATGCCAAACTTCTTTATGGTGTTTTTGCTGGCTCTAAATGTTGATCTACCAGGACTAGTGACTGATATATTGAATTTGGCCCTTACAGTAATTGTTTAAATGTTATAGCAGCTTTAACATGTCATCTGTTAAACTTATTGGTGATGCAGCTGTTCAACATGCAGTGTGGGTAATATTTACATGATTTACTGGGTGACGTACAGTTTTTGATTCAATAGTAATGTATTTGATTCAATAGGTGATGCATCTAATTCAACCGGGAGTCCATCTAATTCAAAGGTGATGCATTTGATTCACTAGCTGATGTACCTGATTTAGAAGGTGATGGATCTAGTTCACTGAGAATGATTCCAATTCCCCCATGCAAGGTATTTACTTCAGTGTGTGATGAATGAGCTTTAATAATAATACATGTTTCTCCAAGAGTGGATGTATTGGCTTCAATTTATATCCCAGGCTTCCCGAATCTGGAGTGAAGTGACACCTTGAAGCCACGATTCAGGTGAGGATCACAAGTTGTGTGAAACATTAGCCACTAAAACAATGGGACCAAATTATGTGATAAAAGCCATGCTTCCCAGATGAATTATTTTCACCAGATGTGATGTGGGGATACAAATGCCCTGTCACTGCTGTTATTGCTACCTCTGTACATGACAAAAATCCCCAAATCCATTTACCTTTAGTGTCATTGCCGGGATTACATACTCAGTACTTATTTCCCCAGAGCTATGTGAGCTCTCAAATAGCAGCGTTTGAACTAACAGCTCCACTCACCTCGTTTTTGTGTGTGCTTTTATTTTGTTAGAGGTTGGCAAATATTTAGCACTGATGAAAATGGGGGAAAGGGTGCTGGTAAAGACCGGTATTACATGAGGAAGGGAGAGTGGAGATAGGGGCCTGTACAACATATTGCAAACCACCATTTTTGCACTGGGATCACATCCTGGTGCAAACCTTCTCTGTAAATGTTAGCCTCACAAGCATCAATCCGTTGTATTTCTGCTAGATGTTGGATATCCTAGAACCATTTCTGAGTAGGTCAGTCTCATTGCCCTGCCCACCTCTGCCTCCAGCTCCAAAGCTAATGGCAGGATCCTCTCTTCTCTGGAAAATAGTTGAGATATTCCTGTCATGTGGGTCACATTTTCAGCCACAAATTCAGTAGGAACTTTTGCCTGCACACCTACAAAAATAAGGAGCTCTTGTTGGACTCTGTCTGTTATCTGTGCAGAGACCAGCTCTGGAGCTCTGGATATTGTTTATCATTTGTGTTGTATATCGTGTGTATTGTGGGGTCTTATTTCACACGGTCTGGGGTAGGCTGCAAAGAAGGATAGCCTAAGAGCTTGGGTGTATGTTTGGTTGATGTGCATCCATGCACTGCCACAAACATGAAATGTTTTTTCAGTAGGATTCCAGAGCCCCAGAGAGCTTCTTCACTACCCAAAGTAGTCCTCTAGTAGTACCTAACCCAAATTTTGGCTGCTTCTTCCTTATAACTTTTCCCTCCCCATATCCCCAGTGAAGAATTACTCCTCCTGGGTGGCAGAAGAAGCAGCTGCAGTCTATACAATATTTTTGCCTTCATTTTGTGCTCTACTCAGAAGGCTTCACAGGGCAAACTAACTCATGCCCTTGTTACTGCTCTGAGAGGCATTTTCAGTTTCTTGTGGGAGTGCAAAGTTTTGTTGTACCCATGATGGATATGTCTGCCTCTGACAAACTACTGGGCAAATAAATGACAGGGGATGTGTGTGTTGTTGCTATACAAGCTGGTGTCTCCAGATTCTAAAAATAATGTGCTAAATACGAAAATAGATATCTAATCTGAAAAATAAATAAATAAATAAATAAATCTTCCACACTTTATTGCTCCAGGCTGTGTCTAGAGATGTACTGAAGTTGTTGCTGGAGTCTTAAGTAGTCGGCTTTTTTCTATCCACAGAGTTTTCAGGGTTGAGATTCATGCACCTCCATTTGGTATCATATGTTCAGACAGAATACATTAACACATTAGTGTCTGATCTGGGGAAATGGGGCTGTTTTTCCACCTTTCATTTCTCTCTATTTCTTTTCCTTGCCTTCCTCCCTTCTCTCTATGCATGGCAGTGACTGAAATCTGTCTTTTCCATTATGAAATATGCAGTGACGTCCATCTGCTTCTTCTTAATGCCCTTTGCTATTTTAATGAAGAAAATTAAGAGAAATAATAAGTCTGGAAAATTAAATGGCTTACAGTGATTGTGTCAGCTCTTAAATGGAGTTCAAACGTTGGATACTACTTCAGAGGACTACATATCTGCAATGACAAACACTGCTGAAATACTAGGTAAGATCTTTAATACTCCTCATCCCTTAAGTGGTTCCACTTAACACAACATACGTTGCCAGCCCTTGCTGAATGTGACACTTGGTAAATTGAGCAGGCTTCACTTGTTAATGATAAGAAAGCAAGTAAAATTCACAGTCTCGAGAATATGGCATTTCTGAAATCATCTGGATCTTTTGTAGGATCTAGAAGACCAGGATGGCAAGTACTGATTTGGTCAGAGTACTTGTATGTTACAGGTATGCTGGCATGGACAGAACAAAACTAAGTATTTTTTTTTTATATCACCAAGTACCCTATTCTCACCTATGCCTGTGTTCTCCAGAAGGATGTGTATCATGTATTTAGGATTTGGGCCCTGTACGAGTCTACATTAAAATTAAGGGAAACAAGCAGTAGTTTATGTCTTGAGATTTTCTAAAATTTTTTTTTTTTTTTTTTTAGTTTTGGTTTTAATCAAGCCATTTAACAGTTAACTTTGGGGCCAAAATAGGCTACATTGCAAAAAATGTCCTGCCTGTCTGCTCCTGTGCAGACTTCAAATGTTTCAGGGTGCTCCAAGGCCCAGGCTTCTGAACTTAATGCCATTTTATTTACAAGTGAATGTCCTTTCCAAACATTCCTCTGCTTCTTTTGGTAACAACTGAGAGCTGAGATAGAAAGAGGGGAAAGGCACATTGCCTCAGGGCCAGGAGTGTCTAGATATACAGTTAATTGTTTTGGCTACTTCTTAAAAACTTCTCCCAGGGGCTGAAAAGCTGATCCCACCAGCAGGCTGATGAGCAGATGAGTTTGTCTCAGGCTCAGTCTGTGCCTCCCAGATCTACAAGAGTCTTTGCATGTTACAGTTTGGAAACTGTGGACGATGCATTCTCTCCTCTCGGCACAGAAGTGCCATAGGCACTGTCATTAGTTGAACACTGCCATTCTTACAATTACAAACCCTGCCATGTTGCACAGAGGAACTGCAGCTGCTGCTTCTTGTGGTACTGAGTAAAGCATACTCCTGTGATGACCCCCAGAGACCCATGCACAGCATAGCTTATTGAAACAGATGGGGTGAGGGAGGGATGCTTCATCGACAAAGCACATTTGTCTACATACAAGAAGAATGAAAACACAGCACTTATCACTGGTGCTTAATCTTAAATCCAGAGAAGTTTGGAATGGGGGAGATGAATGTTGTGCTTGCCATGGTGCAATACACAAGCACATAAAAAACCCTTCTTCATTCCTCCTTGATTTTTGAGCACAATCACCACTTAACAAACCTACAGGAAGCAACCAGGCTGCCCCTATGAGCAAGCTGAGAGATAAAGCAGAGCATTTAGATCACAGTGAGTTCATTCAAGCTATGCCCTTTCCCACCATGTAGTGGAAGCACAGTGCAGAGACCTCACCACAGCATACAGATCTTTCCCTTACAGAGCTTCATATTTTTGAAACCTGGAACAAACTAACATTATCTTGGGTGTTTCTGGGTCTTTCAGTTAAGGCTATCACAATATTTACAAACATTAAAGGCTGGCAAGTCATCCGCTATGTGAGACATGGACATAATTATCATTGTTTTTATAGGTGGGGAAACTGAGGACAAATTGCATATCACAAGAGTCAGAGGTAGAACCTTGAATTAAATTCCACTCTCCCACCTTTATTTGGGTCTTGAATATCTATTTTTCTGTCATAAAGTGGGAACATTTCCATGAGGTTTTAGTTAAGGACGATAAGGAGCAACAGGTAACCTGTTCCTCGTATACAATCCTGTCTGGGAACACAGAATCTTGTGACTCACAGAAATTGTCTCTCTCATGCTCTTTCCTCTAAGGCACTGGTGAATTTTCAACGTCTTTGACAAAACGTGATGCTTTATGGACAGTATTTTTTTGGGGCAGGTGTTTATTAAAGCTTCTTCTCTGCTTTTGTGGGTTTGGCTAAGGCTCACTGCTCTATTAGTGCTATTGGGGCTTGGTTGTTTCAGATGCTGGACTGGAACAGGTGGGGAGATGGTGTCTGAATTAACCTGAAGCAAAATGTTGAGCATGAACCTAAATTAAAGAATAAGAGAAGTATTATTTTACTTCTCCCCCACCCCCCCCACCCCGGTCCCATATCTGACAACAAACCTGCACACCTGTTCTGAGATTTATCATTACTGGGGCTTCTTGGGAATTCCAAGATTTTGCTGTCTGAGTGAGAGGATCAGAATGTCTTGGGACACAGATTCAGTCTGGTCATAGCAGCCAGGGCTTTGAGCACTTGTAAGCCACTAGAGTATGAAACATTGCTCAGGTAAGAGGCACCTACTCAGATGACTGTTTAACCTAGAGAAGAGGAGACTCTGAGTACACATTATAGAGACCTTCCAGTACTTAAAGAGAACTTATAGGAAAGAGGGGAGGGACTTTATCTGGGAGTGCAGTGAGAGGACAAGAGCTAATGGTTTTAAACCAGAAGAGAATAGATTTAAGTTAAACATTAGGAAGGAATTATTTACTCAATGGGTGGTGAGGCACTGGAACAGAGAAACTGTGGATGCCTCATCCCTGGAGGTGTTCAAGACCAGGTTGGATGGGGCTTTGGGCACCTTGGTGTAGTGGGAGGTGTCCTTGTCCCTGGCAAGGGGTTTGGAAGTGGATGATGTTGAAGTCCCTTCCAACACAAACCATTCTGTTATTCTGTGGTTTCATCCACAAGATCTGCTGGATTTTGAGGCAGGTGTCTTTCGTTGTAGGTATCCTTAACTTCCTGGGAAGGGGTAGTAAGGATGTCAATGCTTAAATGAAATTGCTAGGCTTTTTAAGGCATATCTCTATCAGGTACAAAAACTTCACAGGAATAGGGCAGATGATATTTATCTCTGGCATACAGATAGACACCCCATTGTCCCAGTTATGTACAATGTAGTCACACCTGAACTAAAACACATTTTCACTGTTCTGCCTGTAACATTTCTGTACAGACTGTCATCTTCTTTAAACTTTGCTGAGTAATTTGAATGGCAAAGTAGTATATTTTCAATAAGAAAATTATGAATGATGGTCTGCGTCTCAGGATAGCAAAGGGACCATAAAATTAGCTCAACCAGCCAGCTGAGAATTTCCCTGGAGAATTTTCCCAGCTCTTGGCACAGGGGACATCTCAGGGATATGGCCAGGAGGGGAGGAGGAAAGGGGTGTGCACTGTGGCATAATCCTTGGGGGCTACTCTTTGTTAAAGCAGCCCTGAGGTTGCCCTTAATTGTGTTGTGGGCTGAACTGGCTCCTAACCAGCTGCTGGGGTGTGAGAACTACAAATATGGTAGAGGCACCTTTCTTTCCTCCACCTCCCAGCTGCAGAATGCACTGTTTGGCTAGGGTGCAGGAGTGAACCTCCTGGCTTATTCCTGAGGCTTAGCTTCTGTGCTGTGACTCGTCACTGGATCCCAGCTCAACTCCATGCCAACTGCCATCTATTAACTAAACTAACTGGATACCTTGCTCATTTCCATAATTTAAACCTATAAAGAACTGAGCACATACACACAAACACACAAAAGTAATACAATGGAAATGGACAGTGGACAGTAGGAGAAATAAGACAGTAAAATATTCTACAACTGAAGTATCTATTTTAGGAAAGATTTAATTACTCATGAAAAAGAAACAAGTTATTCTTTTCTCAGACACAAGAAATCATACCAGACCAAGTGTTTTTCTCACTTTTTTCCCTGCAAGTGTTGTATACCTTCTTTCTGTCCTGCTTCATGGGGAGCCACTCATGATACCAGTTCTGAGAGGTTCATTTATCACAAGTTCTGCATTTGGATGGCTCATATTAAGTGAATCAATCTAGACCAACACTAGGCCTTTAGGTGTGTCAATGAGATATGTAAATAAACCTAATCTCCCCAAGGGCAAGTCCACTCCCTATCATTTTATCTTAGTGGGACATGTACTCTGAAAAGAATTTCACAGCAGAAAGCCAGTTGGTTTTGCAGCATAGATAGATACCTGTAGGCTAGGACTTAGTCATGGGTTAGGAACGTCATAGCCAGAAAATCCAGTTATTGCTGCATGACTGTCCACACAACTCATCAATCGGAAAAGAGCGTTGCCTAGTTTTCTAAGCTGCTCCCTATCCTGTTTCAGTTGCCATATTTCCATGTAAGATTATCTGTGTCTAGCAGTTATGTCTTAGGTCACCCAAGAGTTGTAGAAGCCAGAGTGGACGTCGACATCAGCAGACTTTGGGTACCAGATGCTAAATGTAGACAGCACTAAGCACACCAGTCTGAAAATGGCAGTGTCGTGGACAGTTATAACAAAGAACCACATCAGAGAGCCAGCACTCCAAATTGTCCCTTTCTTCTCTTAACCTAGATTAGTGCAGAATGATAATACTTTCTGCCCTCTATTTTGCATAGCTTTTTTCTATAGGATTTACTAAAAAAGACTTGCCTATAAAATCACATCCTTGCTTATGTTACCTGCCAAGGGAGAAAAGTACAGAGGGACTGTTTCAAACCTCTAAAATGTTTTGACCACTTCAGGCAGGTCCTTCCAATGTCTGTCTTACTGCAAGTGCTTTATAAACTTCCACCTACCTCCACTTCATACCCTCCATCCAGCAGAGACCCTGCTGTTTATGCTACACCCTAACACAGAGCTGGAGAAAGATTATGAAACAGGGAAACTATCCAGGAACAAAATTACTTTTTTTTTTTTTCCCGTCTTCCAGAGGTAAATAAAAAGTCAAGCCCATCTGACAATGGGAAATGGTATTGAAAGCAAAAATAGAACTCTGCATTTTGTCAAATATCCAAGTTCTTTTTTTTTTTTTTTTTTTTTTTTTTCTGGTGAGAGATTTTCATAAGAGCCATAACCCCTTTTGGTGGGGTTACATCACCATTTGATCTAAACCCCCACAGTAAGACTACATCTGCTACTAAGCTGTGTTGTAAATGTCTTTAATTTTTATATTTCATCTGAAGGGAGTTGTTAAAGTGGGTTTATAAGGTGATGGCTCTTTGAATAAAAGACATCAGGACTGAAGCAAAGCTCTGCATGACACTTAATTTTCACTCTAATAAGCCCTCCTAAAACATTACAAGATTTTGTTTTTCCCTGAACTTGCTTTCCCTTCCTGCATTATATATATATATATTATATATATATATATATATTTTCCCTCTTATTCTTTAGGACACATTTGAGGAGAATGGTTTTATTTTTGCCCAGATGACACCACTTCTCTTTTCACCCTAAGCCAGATGTGCTTCTCTCTCTGAGCAAAAGAAATCTCTCTGAAGTTTTTTTTCAAAGCTATTGCTTTTATTTAGTATTTTTTTTAACTGTTCTTCTGGACTCTCTGGGGCCTTTTGCTTGACTTTAGTCTGTGAGGGTGGGAAGGGATCCTCCAGTATGTTTGTGCTCAAATTTTAAGGTCCCTTTGGATATGTTCTCCAATACACAAAAAAGTGCTGCGCTGGCTGAGCAAAACTAAGTGTGGGACCCTTCTTGATCACCTGGAGGGGTCATTGTAGAGCAAACACGAAGTATTATCTTTTCCAGTCCCAAGTGCTTTTATTGACTCCTTTTGCCCTGAATAACAGACAAGAAAGAAAATGTGGAGTCCAGGCTTTTGGCATGGCAACTCAGATCTAAGTATAGTTCCACAAGGCTATCAAACCTGCCTGTTTTTGTCATTGTTTTTTTTGTTTGTGTTTGTTTTTATTTTGTTTTGTTTTGTTTGAGGGTCTTGTTTTAGTTCTGGAGAACAAAACAAATGATTATGGATTGTGGACCTTGGTCACTAATGAGAAAATTGCAAGAAAAATCTACCTCATGGAGAAAAAAAGAGAGAGAGACAGAGAGGAAAAAAAAAGAAAAAGGAGGGAATATCAATATTTACACTCCGACAAACAATATAGAAAACCAAGAAGTCTGTCTGCAATGTGATATTCATCTGGAGAACAATGTTGTCAAAATGCAGGGAGACTCTGCAGCAGTTAGAAGGAAGGGAATTAGGTGTTTGCATCTCTTTGGAGATGTGGGTTAGAAAAGATTTCAAGCATGTAAGAACAGCATGGGCCATGTTCACCAGACAGGCCTGAACCCAGAATATGGTGTTGTAATTCAACCTGGGGCTTCTGGATTATGGGATACACAGAAATTACAAGCTAGATGAGAAGAGAAATATTTTTCTCTCTTTTAAGCCAGGAAATGGTAAAGGGGCTCCTAAAGGAATATTATTATTGCAACAGTAACATATTGAAACTAAGCACTCAAAAGTCAGTAAATTTCATAAACAGATTTTTCCCGCAAGGTTTATACAACCACATTGAGTATTTATTTTTGATTTGCAATATCATTGTGAAACGTCCATTTTAATAGATTATATTTGTCATTAGTGCACACCATAAATACAATAGTAATCATCAGATTCATAGCTAGCACTCATGCAGAGCTGTACATAATCACAATTCTCTACAAACATACTTGCCTCATGCTCAGAGTTCAAGTGGTAATTCCTGAATAAAGAACAGTGGAGATCAGACTTGTGTAACACTCAGAACCATCTGTGCTCCCAGGGATGCAGAGTGCAGAAAAATGCCTGACTCCCTACTCTGAAGAACTTCTTGTCTGGACTCTTTTCCTATGCTGGTTTATTCATGCTTTCGTTAAAATCAGCAGGAATAGCTGAAGCCCAGTGTGTGCCCCAGTTACCTAAAATGCAGGAGCTTACTGCCCTTTTCTCAGCAAACATAGTTTGTAGAGATACAATATTAATTTGATTTCTAGCATAGATATAATCTACTTAGATTCAAGCTATTCTCTTTCATGCTGTCCTGTTAATATGTTTGGATATACACCCTTCCCCTGCTTCAGAAAACTTCTGAAAACCCACCTTTCTGTGAGGCATGCCAGGTGCTGGACTACTCCCCGCTCTGTGGGTGTTCTTCCTCAAATTATTTTGTTTGTATTGAGTCTTGCCTTCAGGGCCTTATCTTGCATTCCTTGCACACCCAACACTCACTGAAGTTGATGGAGATACAAAAGGCAGGCCTTTATCTTGCGCTGGGATCTACTGAGCTTTCTCCTAATTCTGCCTGCTGGTATGGGCTCTGCTCTCCTAAAAGCTGAAGACTGGGGATTTTGTGTGATCTTTTCTGGGCAAGGTTCCATCTGTCTTCCTGAGTTCAGCGTCTCCTCTGCCCTCCTTTGGGTGGCATCTGTGTGAGTACGGTATTGTATGTGCTTTTCTCACGGGCATCTCTGCTTTCTGAATTCAGCAGGCACTAATGCTTTGTTCCTCAAGCCACATATCCACTGTCATCCAAGACACTGAAAAACCCTCATTCCTTCCACTTACCACCCTCTGAAAAAATCACTGCTTCAATGTTTGTGGTATGTTTATTATATTATAGTCTTAGTGATTCTTTCATATCTATCCTTATTAAAAACAGACTTAGCAAAGTTAATTAGGGGTAATTTGCATTCAAGCTATTCATTATTTACTTATCTTTGAACTGCAAACTGTAGGAATGCCATTTGTTCATTAAAATTCCCAATCTTTGCCCACTTTCCCTTTGATAGCACAGTGGTTAAAGAAAGTTGTGCTTAGCTGCTGACTAACCATTCTCTGCACACTGCAGAGATGGCTGCAGGCCATTATTTCAGCATTAGAAAGTAGTTAATATTGAATGCCATGAAGTTAAATTTGTGTTCATTTACTTATTATGCTGGAAATCAGTTGTTCATTCTGCACAAATTTCCCAGCACTACTCTCAGCCAAGTTCTGCAGACTCAAAAACATGCAGTAACAATATTAAAGGTGAGGAGGCTTGAAAGGGGGTAGAAAAGAGGAATTAAACTGATCTCTTAAAGACACTGCTATGAACCCCTGCCTTGGATAAGGCTTCTTTCATTATCACAGTCACCACCCTTGTTAGTTCATTTTAATAGCATAAGGAAAAAAAATCTGCTGTTTATTGTTAACCACAAATTCTTGAACAATTACATATCTGTTAATTCCTCAGAAGCTCTTGCTGTGTGCTGTTTACAGATACTGTAAGTTGAAAAGAGAAGCAATGGCAATTGTCTTGCTGACAGGGAAGAAGGACTTCTTAGTTACTCAAATAGAGATTGTATCTCATGTAACTCTTTGGTACCCTGGCTGTACCTGCCTAAGGCACAGAATGATACCTCCACATCAAGAACCACACGGGCAAGACAAGAAACCACTGGCTAGAAAAGTAACTTCAGCAGAGAGCTGCAAGGCTGGCCAGATCCTGGTGTGCTGCGTGGATGGGGACAAATCATGCAGATCAAGTTTAGACAGTTAGTGTCTACTTGAGGATTGCTATTTGACAATGCCTCTGTCTGATTTTCCTCTTCCAATGCAACCTAAAAATGATGACATTTTCTGTCCCCTCCCCCCTCCCTCCATCTCTTGAACTAATGAGCAAATAAGGAAAGAAAATTAAAGAATAAAAAATGTAAGTAGTGATAGCGTGAGATCAATAAACTGTGGATTGCTAGCACTGAGTGAGCCTGAGTAATCTTCTGCATATTGCATGTTGAGTTAACTTGCAAGAGAAATATGTTCCCTCTTATTGTCCTGTGTCTCATTGTGGAAAAGGAAGCAGGGACTGCAAATTAAAATACCCTTGATTTAGGTTCTGAAGGGAGTGCCCAGGAGTTCTTTTTCTATTGCCACATGTTAGGAATTGAACCGGGTGCACCATCACAATGTAATGAGAATATTTTATTAGTGTTTTCAGCCTGTGACTTCTCGTGCCCTCCCTCCCTACAAAAAAGTCCACTAAAAATGCTCTTGGGGGTGGCATCAGCAGACAGTGTTATTCTACATAAGCAAAGGGCTGTGCTGTTTCAGACTGACTACTATAGGGAACAAGCTCAAGGTACAGAAACAGTGTAATATTCTGTAATGCATTATACTATTCTGGAGTATATAATACTACACTGAGGATTGTTCACTAAGTAAAGATGGAGCTAAGAAGAGCTCAGCTGGAAGTGGACATCTAAAGACAGCGAACTGTGTTTATAGACATATGTTTGCATAACATAAACTTTGCACAAATAATGAGAAGTCTCTGAGTCACTAGTCCAAGTAATATACTGCTTTTAAGAACAGTTCATTTTTTGCACCATCAAAGATTATACTTGGGCTAACATTGGTGAGCAGCAATTTCCACAAATCAGGGCACAAGGGAGAAGGCATAGAGGTCTTTTCAGTCCCAAGGGAACCTATAAGAAAAGTTAAAAAAAAAGAGCAAGAATGTAAAAAAACAAAACAAAACAAAACACCAAAACACTTGACATTATTCGTTTTATTCACAGGCAGTTAGTTCATGTGGAGTGTAACTACCGCAGTGTCAGTGGAGGCAAGTTTGGGAGGCATTAGGCCCACAGGTGAAGAAAATAAGGAACTTTAATTAACAGAAGAAAACCTCATTTCACAGGAACAGAATATCTAGTATTTATGCACAGTCGTAGTTCTCACTTCAGCAAATATCAGCCAGCTTCTAGAGAGACAGAAAAGCTGTTCTCTTCTTTTGAAGTCTGGCTATGACAAAGCAGAAAGTGAGGAATACTACAGACTTTTGTGTAATTACTTAGATGGGAACTCGTGTTTAAACCTTTCGTGCTAGGGTCTGCCAAACCAAATTAATAAGTCAGATTTTCCCATCTGCAATTGGTGGAATTGAATATTGCACATTGCATATACAGTGACTGATATTGAGTTGTGAAACAGGCTGTGTGTTTTATTGGTTTCTGATAGGAGAAAAAGAACTACTGTTTAAAGAAATGGTGCTCATTCAAACTGCATGTAAGACCATTTTCTAAGCAAACGGTGTCTACTTGCTTTTTACTTCTAAGCTCTCACACGTCAAAAACCACCAGTTTGTCACAAAGGGGAAGTGTAAAGGGCACATGAAGAAATTAAAGAATCTGGATGCTAGATTTACTTACGTTTGCACAAGAATAGGGTACTTTCTAATCTCTTGAGCTTCTACGGGAAATACTCTGGAGGGTCAAAAGAGAATAATTGGATTACCTCAGAGATTCACAAGAAATTAGGCTTCAGTGATGCCTAGGATCAGTTAAATTAACAGGCAATATATTTCAGCTAGAATATTTGACAGTTATACAGTGAAATTCTGGCACCAGTGCATTTCCATTGGCTTCAGAAGGGTCAAGTTTTAGCTCATGTTAGCTGTAAATCCAAAATGGCACAATTACTGAATGGGCTGATTCAGGCCACCATTAGTCTCCTACAAGAGGAAAGCATGCTGCTTTCAGAAATATTTTTGTGGTCGCCACAAACTAGATTTTTCTGTGGTCAGCTCCACCTGCCAAATGTAGGTGCAGCAACAGTGCTAAAAGCAGATAAATGGGAAGCATATCACAATGTCACTTGCCAAGGCAATCAGCCCCGGTGCAGGTGCGTTGCACAGCAAGGCAGGGGATTGTGGTGCCCAGTGGGGTTCCTGCACTGGGGAAGCCCCAGAGGAGCACAGGGATGCACCAGGGTCCAGCAGCTCTCCTGAGAGTGGCTGACCAGGCGTAAGTGGGGCAGGAGTAATGGTGGCCACCCACCGCTCCCACAAAAGGCAGCCCTAGGGAGTGTTGTGACCAGGGTGGGCAGACAGGGTGCGGGGCAGTGGTTCACTCAGGAGAGCACATAGGGAAGGTGAGGGTGCTGTCACTGCCACTTCCACAGCAGGTTGTAGCCTGCTCGAAGGAACTCCAGGCATGGTATCCACCTGGCAGTGAGCTAGCTATGTCCTCGGCATTCCCTATGGTCTCTCCAGCCACAGGAAGCAACACAGCTACCCAGCCAGAGCTTCCAAGGGAACTTGTGGACTTCCAGGTCTCGGGCTTCAGGGTGCACCCACGTTTTCTGTCAGTGTCTGACAGCAGCAGTGAGTACACCTGTGGGAGGTGCACCCAGGCAGAAATGCTCAGAAAGGTGACAGCTTCAGCAGGAGGTGGGCAGGCTGAGGAGCATCAGGGAGGGGAGTAGGAGGAGATTGACTGGTGGAATCATACTCTACCATCGCTGAGATAGATACATCAGTCAACCACAACACAAGAAATGAAGGACCCCTACCCTCTTCCCACCAGGCAGAAGGAGGGGACCTAAGAGACAGGGGGAATGGAAACAGGTTTCTTCTCACAGTGGCAGGTGAACTCCCTCCCTGCCTACCTCACCTTCCTAGGTGACCTTACACTGTATGCATGAGGCTCTGAAACTTGATGGAGAGGCAAACAATGATGTTGATGAAGGTCCATCCAGGTTGGAGGGGTTGCCTAAGACAAGTCAGCCTACCCCTGTATTATGACCACCTTTGTCATAAAAAAGGATGGTTGTTGTTGGAAGTGACTCACTTCTGAGGGGAACAGTGGGACAGATAAACTGACCTGACCCAACTCGTATGGAAGTCTTCTGCCCTCCTGGAGCCTGGGTAAGAGGCGATAATAGAAAACTCACTAGCCTGGTACAGCTGCCTGATTATTATCCCTTATTGTTTTTTCAAGTTGGCAGTGATGAAGTAGCAAAGAAGTCCAAAAGCAATCAAAAGGGACCTCAGGGCCTTGGGGCAATTAGTTAAAGGATCAGGGGCACAGGTAGTATTTTTGTCTATCCTTCCAGTAGGAGGGAACAATATTGAAATAGCAGCAGACCCAGCTGATCAATACCTGTCTCTGAGGCTGGTTTCTCTGAAGCTGGTATCACTGGCAGGATTTTGGGTTTCTTGATCATGGGTTGATCTACACAACACCAGGTCTGCTGACACCTGATGGGATGTTTCTACACCAATACACACAGCATGAGGAACAAGCAAGAACTCAGTCACAGAGCTATGACATCATTGGCATAAGCAATTCTTGATGGGAAGAATCCTGTGACTGGTGTGTTATGATGGATGGCTATAGGCTCTTCAGAAAGGATAGACATAACAGGGAAGATGGGGGGCTTAGACACTGTATGTAATGGAGGGACTGGGCTGTACAGTGCTTGCAGTTGGTGATGACAAGGATGAGAGCCTCTGGGTAAGGATTAAGGGACATGCAAATAAAGTGATGTTGTTGTGGGAGTCTACTATAGGCCACCCAGCCAGGATGACAACATTGATGAATTATTTTTTTTAAGGGACAAAGAGATACCTATAGATGAGCTGCCCTTGTCCTTATGGGTGCTTCAACTTGCCAGATGTTAGCTGGGAATACTATATAGCTGATACAAACAGATCCATGAGATTCCTGAAACACCTTGATGATGACTTCTTGGTGCAGGTACTAAGGGAGGAAAAGTGACTAGGAAAGGTGCCCTCCTAGATTTGTTTCTTGTAAACAGAGAGGGACTTGTGGATGAAGAGGTGATTGGTGGCCATCTTGGCCATAGTGACCATGAAGTAGTCGAGTTTAAATTTTTGTTTGTGTTAGGAGGAAAATTGCCACCAAAACTTCAGTGCTGGATATGGGGAGATTATACTTTAAGCTGCTCAGGGAACCAGTTAATAAGGTCCCCATGGAAACTGCTTTTGAAGGCATTGGGTCCATCAGTGCTTGTCACTTTTTAAGTACTACCTCCTAAGAGCACAAGAGCAGGCAATTCCACAATGTTGGAAGTCAAGCAGGTTGGGCAGGAGGTCAGCTTGGCTGAGCAGGGATCTTCTTCTAGAGCTTGTGTGCAAAAAGAAAATCTATGGCCACTTGCAGCGGGATTGGGTGACATGTCAGGACTAAAGAGAGACTGTTTGCCATAGTAGGGAGAAAATTAGTGTGGCCAAAACTCAACTAGACTTGAAGCTGCAGGGAACAACAAAAAGGGCTTTTAAAAATATATTGACAGCAAAAGGAGGACCATAGATAACATTGGTCTATTACTTGTTGAGCATGGCTACCTCATAAATAGGTATGTAGACAAAGCAGAGATGTTCAATGCCTCCTTAACCTCTTTATTCAACACGGATGATGTGCCCTGGGACCCCCATAGCCTTGAGTTGGAGGTCTGTGACTGCAAGAGTGAAAAACTAACAGCCAGCTCTGAACTTGTGTGGGATTTGCTGCTCCAGGTGGATACATATAAGTCTATGGGCCCCAATGGGATTCATCCTACAGTACAGAAAGAACTGGTTGATGTCATTGCAAGACCTCTCTCAATTATTGTTCAATGTTCTTGGGAATCTGGAGAGGTCCCAGTTGACTGGAACGTGGCAAATGTTGTCCCAGTTTTCAAGAAGGACAAGAAAGAAGACCCTGATAATTACAGGCCTGTCAGTCTCACTCCAGTGCCTTGTAAAATTACAGAAGATTATTCTGGGAGTTACGGAAAATCAGCTAAAAGACAGTGCAGTCTTTGGCCACAGCCAACATAGGTTCAAAGGGGAAAAGTCATATTGAATGAACATTTCCTTTTATGACAAGGTTACCTATCTATTTGATCAAGGGACGTCAGTTGATGTAATCTTTTTCAATTTCAGCAAAGCTTTAGATACTCTTTCTCATAGTATCTTTCTGTTCAAAATGTACGGCATTCAGCTAGATTAATACATTATGTGATGGGTGAACAATTGACTGACAGGCTAAAAAGGTTTTAATAAATGGGGTTACATCAGGCTGGTGGTCAGTCACTAGTGGGGTTGTGCATGGCTCCATTTCAGGGCCAGTTCTCTTTAATGTTTTCATAAATTATTTGGATGAAGGACCTGAAAGTATACTCAGTAAGTTTGTGGAAGTCACTACATGGGGAGGAGCTCTTGACACCCTTGAGGGTAGAGAGTCCTTGCAGAGGGATCTTGACAAATTAGAGGACTGGGCAAGCACACATGAAATTTAAAAAGAGCAAGTGCTGGATTCTGCACCTGGGACAGCAACTCTGGCTATATACACAGACTGGGGGATAAGAGGCTGGAGAGCAGCCCTACAGAAAGAGAAATGGGTGTTCTGGTGGACAGCGAGTTGAATATGAGCCAATAGTGTGCCCTCGCCACCAGGAGAGCTAACTATATCCTGGGTTGCATCAAGCATGTCATTGCTTGCTGATTGAGGGAAAGGATTGTCCTGTTCTGCTCTGTGCTGGTGCAGCCTCATCGCAAATACTGTGTGCAGTTTGGGGTACCACAGTACAAAAAGGACATAGAACTATTCGGGAATGTCCAAAGATGGTGAAGGTTCTAGAGAGGAAGACGTATGAGGAGCTGCTGAGGTCCCTTGGTTTGCTCAGCCCAGAGCAGAGCAGGCTGAGGGGAGACCTCATGGCGGCCTGCAGCTCCCTCACGAGGGGAGCAGAGGGGCAGGCGCTGAGCTCTCCTCTCTGGGGACAGCGACAGGACCCGAGGGAACGGCATGGAGCTGGGACAGGGGAGGGTCACGCTGGGTGTTAGGGAAAGCTTCTGCACCCAGAGGGTGGTCGGGCACTGGGACAGGCTCCCCAGGGCAGTGTTTACAGCACCAAAGCTGCAGAAGTTCAAGAAGTATTTGGACAATGCTCTCAGATACTTGGTCTGATTTTTGGGTGGTCCTGTGTGGAGCCAGGAGTTGGACCTGATGATCCTTGTGGGTCCTTTCCAACTCAGCATGCTCTATGATTCTACATGACAAAATGCTAAATATAGTAGCATTTAAATGAATTTAAGTGCATTTTTAAAAATAAATTTAAAAAATATTTTTGACGACTTGTGGAACTGTAATCTTCAAAAGCAATGCCATGTATAACACAGAAAGGAAAAGCCGTGTAAGTGCATGATACAGAGACAAATTCTCATCTGTAGGTACAGAATCAACCCAGTACTACCAAGCAAGTTTTCTCTGTATTTCTATATCATAATGCAGCCCAGCATATAACCAACCATGTGTTCTACCATAAGCCTAAAATCAGATCGCTTCACCTTGACATCTTGTTTTGGCTGCACTTGCACATGCATGCGCCCACACACATGCACCCACATACATACACTCACATTCTCTTCAGTCACTTTTAATTTATGCCACAGAGCTGTATGGTCTGTCCTGGATAAGCTGTGTTAAATTAAAATTAAACATCACCAAGCTCAGCCTCCCTCTGTGAATGCTCTGCTGCAGGTGTGCAGGGGGTTAATATCAGAAATGTTCCACAGGAGGTTAGTGGGATTCAGTTTCAGCTAACATTTATTTTGCCAGCTCCTGTTCACTTTCATCTCTGCTTATGAACACTATTATCTTGTTTGTAGTAATATATATAGATCACTGCAGCTGCGCTCTGCAAAATTCATCCATTTTTTGAGCTTTGAAAAAAAAAAATCTGCAAGTCTTTTATCACAGTCCTGAGCCCTGTGAATTCACCCACCTTCCTAGTCTAGTCTCTCATACAGATTGTAAGCAGGTGTGGGTTTGAAAACCTTTCACTGAAAATGGACTGTCGGTTTTCTAATGTAACCTCACACCCAATGTGGTTTTGTCCTTTCACTCAAGACTAATTGTGAGCAATTTTTTTTTTTTTTCCCATAAAAAAAGGACTAAGTTACTTCAACTCCTTTGCTTTTTGTCTTTTCCTATTTTTAATTTCCTGTTACAGGCATTACCTTTGGCACATATATGTCATGCCCAGCATACTGTTCGTGAGACCTTCTGTCCCTTGCTCAGTAGACTGCCAATAACTATATTAATATCTAACTTACTGTAGCACTTTTTGTATCTTGCCAATATACAGTTTCCTGTCCTGGAATTAGCAGTGCTAATTATTGATGGACACTGGAAGGGATATTAGTGTATCTGACATTTTCTTTCACGACCTTGTAAGAACACACTAAATAGTGTGCTATTCCATAGACTTGATGTCTCCCAAGCAATACTTATGCTCTAAAATCCAGCCAGCCTAAAGAAGAAAATGAGTGTTTTAAAACAATTTATACAGTACAGATATCTTGAAGAGAGGATGGAAAACTGCAAAGAGGCAAGATTAGAGTTGAATTTACACTAAAATTTCCAGCATAAAGTCTTCTTGTCATATATTTTTTATGATCTGGTCCCGTGACTTTATTCTAGAAAGACTTACAAAGCAAACTCTTGGCTGTAAGTTCTTCATGTTTACCTGGCTTGCTATTACTATCATACAGCTTACAATGGAGCTATTATTCCAGCACTTCAAGGCTGTGATACAATAATTGACTTCCTTACTAGTTTCCTAGTCTTCTTCCTCTTCAAGAATCAGAAGTTGTTGAATGAGTAGGTCATAGCTCTATTCTGCTTTTCTCATTTTGAGACAGAAAAAGGCAGACTAACTTTCAAAGCCTCTACCCTAGGCTTTCAAGAAGGCAGACTGTAAAAGACAGAATAGAAAAGGAAACAAAAAGCAAATGCAATAGAGATTTAAGTAGTTTAGACCTTGTGCTCAGCAGTCTGCAAGATCAAACTCACTCCTCTCCATGCAGCAGCTGGTATCAATGCTCTTGCATTGTTCAAACAAGTTCCAGCATTTAGTGAGCTGGGACGCTGCCTTCTACTATACTTCTGTAGAGGCCGCCCCTCCAGTTGTGAATGAAGTGTGCCTTCCAGAAGCAGCTTTGCATTACTTCGACAAAGCCAGACAACACCTGCCCTCGAGGCTTAACAAAAGGTAGTAAAGGGAAGGAGAGAGTAATCTCTCTCAGGCCTCTGCTGCTATCACTCTCCCTTTATATTTCATTTAGAGCAAAACGTGAACAAAGAAAGAGTGTTAGACATGCACACTATAATGAAAATCCATGACTCGACTGTGCATTCATAATTATTTTATAAATAAATGGCTTCTGAAGAGCCACATCTGTCTCTTCCCACAGAGTGTATGTCTTTCATTAATGTATTACAGGCCAAATGAAGCCAGCCTGAGTGCTTTGCTTGCATCTTCCTCTTCCTCTCCATCATTGCCCATGGATAGGTTTTTGTGGTTCAGAGAGAGCTGCAAGCCCCACACGTCTCTGCAGGACTGATGGCTCGTCAATAACATTAGCCAGCATTATGGGCCGCATCGGTGTAGAACAGAATCAATATGGCCAAGTAAAAAGTCTAATCAGTTGACATGACCATCTTCAGCAGGGCTCACGTTACAAGAAATGAGTTTTTTTAAGGAATCAGCATCAGCACTGCTTATTCACCCCACACCAAGAAGCCTTGACGAAGATTTATTGCTTCTTGTTTTGTTAGCAGCACAGGGTGAGCTGGTAAAAGTGAAATAATCATTCAGGTTAGAAGAATAATAGGACTGGTCTCTGCAAACACTGCCCATGTTTTCTGAAGGAGCTCAAAACATCCGCTGTAGGGCAGTGTGGAAGGGAAGCAGCTTGCATTAGGAAATAAGAATAGTGTAAAGACCTAAAAACAGGGATTCATGCCATTTGTCTGACTCAGTTGCATTCTCTTTTCTCACCATCTTTTTTTTTTTTTTTTTTTTTTTTTTTTTTTTTACTGAAGGGACAGATTCAGCTCTCACTTCTACTTTTGTAAATTGAAGTCAGTTGGCTGAAAATAGGATTATTCCAGATTTCTATCAGCGTAAGCGAAAGCAGACTTTGTCAGTCATGCCTATGGCAATGTACACATCTTAAAACAAGTTTCTCACTGATGCATAGCTTTATCTACGTGGTAATTATGGAGCTGTTTTACAACCATCTCCCTTTCTCTTTCTCCTCACCCCTCTGCATGCAGATTCACCCACAACACAAGAGCAATGGGGGTGCAGCTATCAGATATTTCAATTTTATGAACTCTGCTGATCATCTGTTCTCATTTGTCCAGTCATCTGAGGGAAACCCTGTTCAATCATGTGAGGGTAAAGCATTAGTGAAATCGTTAGTGCAGCATGGGCAGGCTAATAGGCCCATGCCTCAGCCATTTTTTTGCAGGCAACATACCGCCTACATCACAGTTACTTCAGCAGTGTTATTTCCTAAACAGGTAAAAGAAAATAATTGCATCTAGGAGGCAAGCAGCTTGTTTGTGAATGGCAAAATGGAGATAACTTCTCCCATTCCACTTTGTTAGAATGAAGTAGCTGGGAAACGTTCATCAAAAAATAAATAAATCTTGAAACAGGTTAATACCTATTCAAATTACCAACAGAATCAGAAGAAAATTAAAGGACCTGATTCCTTAAGGCCTATACCGACTAGACATAAGGGAAAGAACTGGAAGTTTGATTCAGGCTTTTCAGCCACTGCCAAAACAGTCTTGATGCTCACAGGCCAGTCAGTGGTACTTGTGCACAGGAGTGGGACAAACCCGATGATCTCCTCCTCGGCAGTGGCAGCCCTTTGCTCCCAGTACAGCATTACCACCTTGTGCAATGCAGCCACAAGCAATGGGCAGCTGCCCTGACAAATTCATCTTAATTTTTCTCTCTTTGGCATGCACACACAGAGGCACACACTGTCTACAGATTTCCTTGGGGGGGGGGGGGGGGGTAAGGGGGGGAGAGAGGAGGAACTGTATTTTTTTTTTTTTTAATATTAGAGTAGTAACTATGGATTTCAGTCAAAATGGAGGCCTACAGCAGTGCGTACACACCAGCCAAGCTCTTCGTCCCCAGGAGCTGAGGTCAAGCACACATCAATAGTGAGTTTGTTCCTCAGTGGCAGAGTTCATCTCCAAGTTTCCAGCAATACCATCTGTTGAAAATGAGGCCCAATGAAAAAGCAATGAAAAAGTACCCCGGCATCCATGTGTTTTATAATTGTCCTTTTTTTTTTTCTTTTCTTTTTCTTTTTTGTTGCTGCATGAAGAAAAGCATTTTTTTTAACCAATCTAGATTCTGAACACAATGTTTTTTTCCTTTCCTTTCCTTTCCTTTCCTTCCTTTCCTTTCCTTTCCTTTCCTTTCCTTTCCTTTCCTTTCCTTTCCTTTCCTTTCCTTTTCCTTTCCTTTCCTTTCCTTTCCTTTCCTTTCCTTTCCTTTCCTTTCCTTTCCTTTCCTTTCCTTTCTCCTTTCCTTTCCTTTCCTTTCCTTTCCTTTCCTTTCCTTTCCTTTCCTTTCCTTTCCTTTCCTTCCTTTCCTTTCCTTTCCTTTCCTTTCCTTTCCTTTCCTTTCCTTTCCTTTCCTTTCCTTTCCTTTCCTTTCCTTTCCTTTCCTTTCCTTTCCTTTCCTTTCCTTTCCTTTCCTTTCCTTTCCTTTCCTTTCCTTTCCTTTCCTTTCCTTTCCTTTCCTTTCCTTTCCTTTCCTTTCCTTTCCTTTCCTTTCCTTTCCTTTCCTTTCCTTTCCTTTCCTTTCCTTTCCTTTCCTTTCCTTTCCTTTCCTTTCCTTTCCTTTCCTTTCCTTTCCTTTCCTTTCCTTTCCTTTCCTTTCCTTTCCTTTCCTTTCCTTTCCTTTCCTTTCCTTTCCTTTCCTTTCCTTTCCTTTCCTTTCCTTTCCTTTCCTTTCCTTTCCTTTCCTTTCCTTTCCTTTCCTTTCCTTTCCTTTCCTTTCCTTTCCTTTCCTTTCCTTTCCTTTCCTTCCTTGCCTTTTTTATGGGAATCTTTCTGCAGAATATTAATAGTGTAACATTAATTTAAATGGTTTATTAAAGTTAAAAAACAGTCAATTTCTATTAAGATTCCACCATTTATAGTGATTCAAGGGAATATTCTACTCTGAGTGCCTCAGGATCTTGGTATATAACATCCTCATTTGTGTTAATGGAAACTTTACTCCTTTGAATTCAAGTGGACTGAAAAGTTTCCACCAGGCACACAAGCTCTGTATAAATAAGCAGCACACAGCAAACATATTCCTTAAAAGGATTATCACTTTGACAGCTATTCAGTTGGGGTGGGTTTTTCTGTCCCCTGGAATTCCCAGCTTGCCCTCTTAACTGCACAGAAGGTAAATCTGTGTAATACTTCACAGCTGCCTTTACTGGGACCTGACACTGAGCCTACTGGATGTGCTTTCCTGGTACAAAGCACCTCGTCAAGTTTCCTGCTCTGGATGCAGTGAACACAGCTGATGAGCTGTCGTATTAAAAGTTATGAGGAAAGGATGTTCAGTCCATTACTTTCCAAACTACTGGATATGCATGGCGAAGCTGAGGAACTGAGCCAGCCAGTCCCTCTAAGCTCCCTCTCTCACATGCACAAACTGCACGGTTATGTTTACTAACACACTGCTCCCATGGCAGTCATGATATTTTTTTTTTTTTGGGGGGGGGAGGTTGTTGTTGAGGGGGAAATCTTATGCTTAATCACTGTTCCCTTGTTATTTCCTCATCACCACAGACCAAACTCAAGCCTTGTTTTTCCACTGGCACTGTGCACGCTGGCAAAGCTCCAAGGAGGTTTAAGCTGGGGCTTTGCCACCCCTCTGCCCGCAGTGGTGGGAATAGAGCCAGAAGCAAGACTTTCCCTCACCCTGCCTGCCTCAAAAGGAAAGTGTGGGGCAGTGCCACGCTTGCTGAGGAGCTGGAGGTTGGCTGAGGCTGGAGGGGCTGAGGGCTGTGGGAGGTTGAACGTGGGAGGGCTGGCATGGCACACATGCTGGGGGAGACTGGAGGCTGGGGTGCTGCATGGGGAGCTGAGGTGTTGGATTCCTGCATCCCTCCACACCACACAGTCAGTCCCCTTGCTGAGGGGCAGCCCAGGGGAAAGGCGAGCAGAGGCCAGCTTCAGCAGTGCCATGTGTGGAGCGTGTATCCAGTACTTTCTGTTTGGAATAAGGATAAGCTGTTTTCTTAAGTAGTTCAGTTAAAAGCTGCAAATATATATATTATATATATATATATATACATATATATATATTTCCCCACCCCATTGAAGCAAAACACATTTTGCAAGCAGTCTGCTTTGGAAAACTGCTGGCGCTTGGACTGGAAGAACACAATTAAAAGATGCAGTAAAAATTGACAAATCTTGGTATGTGGAGCTGAAAATACATTACAATCCCAATTGAACTATAAATAAAAACCCTAAATTAAATAAATCTTGTACAATTATGGATTAAAATATGTTTGGCTTTAATGACTTAGCATACGGGCCTTGACTGTGGAAATGGTTGCTGAGACCACATGGCTTGCACAGAGATGCAATAATAAACAAGATGACTGCTGCTGCAAGGCCATATAACCATGTTGAGGGTTGCTGCTCTTCTGGTAACGGTTTACCCTTCCTGTTCTCTGTCCAAAACTCCAGCCATTTAGCTTCACTAACAGCAAGCAGTATCAATAGTGGGCTCTGAATGGAAAAGAAAGCCGGCCCAATAATAACAAAACTCTTCAGGGAGCTTTATCAGCAATTGCTGTCATCAGATGTTGGGAAGCTGTGGCTCTTTCCTATCACCCACAGGCTGTGGCAGCATGTTGTACTCGGCAAGCTGCAAGGTGGCAAAGCCCCAAAGGTCATGCAGGGCAGATGACAGTGTGCTCCCCTGTCACAGTTCTGCGGAGCGGGGGTTTGCCAGCCCCAGTCTGCCCAGGCAGCAGAGGGGTTTGGAGGTGGAGGTGGCAGGAGAAGTGCGCACCCCTGCCTGCTCTGCCTCCTGCTTGCCCCCTTGAGTAGAGAGCACTGCCCTCTCCTTTTGGATGACAAGCAGGGATCAAAACGTTTTCCATAGCCAATGCTTTAGCTGGTGGGCCAGGACGACCTCGGCAGTCACCATTTCCCTCTTGAGAAAGGTGGAGAGTGGGTGTGGATCCAAAAAAGTTAACTATTACTGACGTGACTGGCCCAGATATCTGCTGTGCCCTACAGCTCCCTGAGCTGTCATGGCTCTCCAGCTCTGTAGCTGGCTGTCCAACCTGTCACCACGGCCCAGTAACTACATCTGCACTACACCACTCGTCCAAAGGGCAGGGCTGAGCTTGGGCACAGAAAATAGAAAAAAAACATCCCAGGAAGCTCACTTTTCTTGCCAGGGTAAGATGGAGCACGGTTTCCATTAGACAAAGCTGGTGAGAACTAGCCCAGGTGAACTAGCCCTGAAGAACTAGCCCTGGCTTCCTGGGGACATGGGTACTGTGGTGGATAGAGGCACAAAGGGGATAAGTTCCTGCAGTTGCTCCTCTCTCTGAAGCCATTCCCAGGGTACCTCACATCCTTTCTCTTAGTACTCAGACTTAATGTCTTGGCTTTCTACCCTTTGGCCAAACTTGGCTGAGGTGGGTCAGTGCATTCATACTACTGGGGAGGTGAGTGCAAGGCAGAAGATGCATACAGGCAGACCTATGCATACAGTCAGATGGTGTAACACTCATTTCCTCAGGAAAGGAGCCTGGAAAGAAAACAGCAGCCTGCTTTTCAGGCCTTCCTGCTCTCTGTTTCTCCTACTTTGTCTGAAAGTTATGGTAGCTTAAAATAATCTCTGTTCTGCATCTAGGAATTTACTTATGTTTTCTTTGAACAGCATTTTTAAAAGGTCTCCCAATTTAAAATGTAGCATGTAAATATGACTTTTTTTCTCCTTCAGCAACTATTTTCTGGAAGATCTGAAGCTGATTATATTGGGATCGTGATTACTTAGTGGCTTGACTAAACCTATTTTGCAAGTCAGCTCTGATGTGTTACTTTGAATTAAGATGAGTTTTCTCATGTTTTACGGAAAAAAAAAAGTCCAAAAAGCAAGTATTCTGTGTGTAAAAAAATTGCTCCATGAAAACTTGCCTTAACATGACATATGACTGTATTATGCAAGCTGTTTATTCACCCATTATTTTTTGTTTTATTAGACATAGTTGACCCTTTGATCTCACTGAATTAACACTTTTACTGATCCAGAGGCTGTGAGTCTAACCCTCATGATTGTTGACACTGTTTTCCTATGGCTTGGCATTTGTAATCATGCAAATTATTGCTGTAGCTTATTCATTTCTAAATATTCTCAGAATTGATTCCCTGACATGTTCTCTGTGGCTCAACAGCTTTCTCCAACTTCCACTGTATGGCTTAGCTCTTTAAAGCTTGCAATACAGTAACACAAAGTTCACATATATTTTGGCAATTTACCATCTTTTGGAAATGTCTGCTTTAGGGTCTTAGACATTGCAGGAAAAAAATAAAGTCATAGCAAAGCTTTTTCTGGGCTGTGTCCAGCCTAAGGAAAACACAAAGCTTTCAGCATAGAGTTTAGTGGATTTGTAAAGAAACTTGAAACATGGTACACCTCTTGACCTGAATTCTTGTAAGCCAATATGTGGTGTATATATACCCTAATGAATTTCTCCAGTTGCAGTTTACATTTCAGTCATGTTGCATCTACCACTGGAATCAGTGGACACTGACTGCTATAGTAGGTCAAGGGCTTGACCTTTGTTATTCTGATCTTAATTATAGGACCAAGTCAAGGGCATAGTGTCCAGTTTCATACCAGCTCCCAAGCATGTCAGGTTCTGATTAGAGCCTTCATTCACCAGGCTGGGTTGAACACATTCCGGCTAAAATGGAGATCAGTGAGTGTAAAGTTATGAGAACAGACGCCAGAGGCCATGGGAACAGGATGGAAAATTTTATATAGCAACCGTAATGTTTTACATCTTGTAAAATAACCCAGGAGATAGGAAATAATTTTTTAAATCCAAATTTCAAAGTTTGTCTTTTCTCAATTCCTAGGAGAATCTCTGGAAAACCTGCATAACTGACACCTCCCAGCCTCTTTACCAAACCATTCAGGAAGGTACATCATTGTCATTCAGCCACAAATAGAGGCTTAGAATTTTTGTCTGTATTGTATTTCAGTGCAAGGTGCCTTCTGTGAAGCACTTAGGACAGGACTTCTAGAAGAGTACAGTCTTTGTATAAAATCCTCTGCCTTAGATGTTGTAATTCTAAAACTGTACACAATTTTGATATTTTGATTTTATTTTATTTTTTGAAAGTAACATACACAAAAGAAATGGGAAAATTGGAACTGTAGAACACAGAAAAATGTGAAATTATGAGAGTGCTTTGAATTTTTAATATCACTTAAATTGGAAAGATGGAAGCCCTCTAAAACTTGTAAGTGGCTTAGTAATTTCAAATCACTTCATACTGCACATGCCCAGAGCCCTGATAACCTCCACATTCAGCTGTTTATAAGTTTTTTCTTCACACATTCCAATTACATGAAACCACTCTCTAAAATGTAGAGTGTGTGATTCATAATTATTGTAGCTCTTCTGATTATTCTGTAGGTCTTAGCGTGTGTGAAAGAATTCAAACTCTGTTACAGAGGATCAAAATATTTTGGACCAATTAAATCAAATGTTCTAACCAAGAAAACTTAATGGGGTCTTAAAACATATGTTTGGAAAAAAAAAAAAAGATAAGGAAGGTTGTTGCATAAAAAAAATAATCTTGGACAGAAAGAAAATGGTATATAATATACATCAGGGCAACTGTTACTGGCATAAGAAAGGGCAGATGAGAAGCAGAAATGACAGTCAGATATAGTAAAAGAATAGATATTTCTTTAAGACATGAGAAAATGAGTTGGCAAGATGA